>NW_025535327.1:40000-67500 GCF_020615455.1 Coregonus clupeaformis | reverse complement strand
AATCCTAATTAACAACATGATAGAGGTCCTCTCACCATTGATCCATAATCCTAATTAACAACATGATAGAGGTCCTCTCACCATTGATCCATAATCCTAATTAACAACATGATAGAGGTCCTCTCACCATTGATCCATAATACTAATTAACAACATGATAGAGGTCCTCTCACCATTGATCCATAATCCTAATTAACAACATGATAGAGGTCCTCTCACCATTGATCCATAATCCTAATTAACAACATGATAGAGGTCCTCTCACCATTGATCCATAATCCGAATTAACAACATGATAGAGGTCCTCTCACCATTGATCCATAATCCTAATTAACAACATGATAGAGGTCCTCTCACCATTGATCCATAATCCTAATTAACAACATGATAGAGGTCCTCTCACCATTGATCCATAATCCTAATTAACAACATGATAGAGGTCCTCTCACCCATTGATCCATAATCCTAATTAACAACATGATAGAGATCCTCCCACCATTGATCCATAATCCTAATTAACAACATGATAGAGGTCCTCTCACCATTGATCCATAATACTAATTAACAACATGATAGAGGTCCTCTCACCATTGATCCATAATCCTAATTAACAACATGATAGAGGTCCTCTCACCATTGATCCATAATCCTAATTAACAACATGATAGAGGTCCTCTCACCATTGATCCATAATCCTAATTAACAACATGATAGAGGTCCTCTCACCATTGATCCATAATACTAATTAACAACATGATAGAGGTCCTCTCACCATTGATCCATAATCCTAATTAACAACATGATAGAGGTCCTCTCACCATTGATCCATAATCCTAATTAACAACATGATAGAGGTCCTCTCACCATTGATCCATAATCCGAATTAACAACATGATAGAGGTCCTCTCACCATTGATCCATAATCCTAATTAACAACATGATAGAGGTCCTCTCACCATTGATCCATAATCCTAATTAACAACATGATAGAGGTCCTCTCACCATTGATCCATAATCCTAATTAACAACATGATAGAGGTCCTCTCACCATTGATCCATAATACTAATTAACAACATGATAGAGGTCCTCTCACCATTGATCCATAATCCTAATTAACAACATGATAGAGGTCCTCTCACCATTGATCCATAATCCTAATTAACAACATGATAGAGGTCCTCTCAACATTGATCCATAATCCTAATTAACAACATGATAGAGGTCCTCTCACCATTGATCCATAATACTAATTAACAACATGATAGAGGTCCTCTCACCATTGATCCATAATACTAATTAACAACAAGATAGAGGTCCTCTCACCATTGATCCATAATACTAATTAACAACATGATAGAGGTCCTCTCAACATTGATCCATAATCCTAATTAACAACATGATAGAGGTCCTCTCACCATTGATCCATAATCCTAATTAACAACATGATAGAGGTCCTCTCACCATTGATCCATAATCCTAATTAACAACATGATAGAGGTCCTCTCACCATTGATCCATAATACTAATTAACAACATGATAGAGGTCCTCTCACCATTGATCCATAATACTAATTAACAACATGATAGAGGTCCTCTCAACATTGATCCATAATCCTAATTAACAACATGATAGAGGTCCTCTCACCATTGATCCATAATCCTAATTAACAACATGATAGAGATCCTCTCACCATTGATCCATAATACTAATTAACAACATGATAGAGGTCCTCTCACCATTGATCCATAATACTAATTAACAACATGATAGAGGTCCTCTCACCATTGATCCATAATACTAATTAACAACATGATAGAGGTCCTCTCACCATTGATCCATAATACTAATTAACAACATGATAGAGGTCCTCTCAACATTGATCCATAATCCTAATTAACAACATGATAGAGGTCCTCTCACCATTGATCCATAATCCTAATTAACAACATGATAGAGGTCCTCTCACCATTGATCCATAATCCTAATTAACAACATGATAGAGGTCCTCTCACCATTGATCCATAATCCTAATTAACAACATGATAGAGGTCCTCTCACCATTTATCCATAATACTAATTAACAACATGATAGAGGTCCTCTCACCATTGATCCATAATCCTAATTAACAACATGATAGAGCTCCTCTCACCATTGATCCATAATCCTAATTAACAACATGATAGAGGTCCTCTCACCATTGATCCATAATACTAATTAACAACATGATAGAGGTCCTCCCACCATTGATCCATAATACTAATTAACAACATGATAGAGGTCCTCTCACCATTGATCCATAATACTAATTAACAACATGATAGAGGTCCTCTCACCATTGATCCATAATACTAATTAACAACATGATAGAGGTCCTCTCACCATTGATCCATAATACTAATTAACAACATGATAGAGGTCCTCTCACCATTGATCCATAATACTAATTAACAACATGATAGAGGTCCTCTCACCATTGATCCATAATACTAATTAACAACATGATAGAGGTTCTCTCACCATTGATCTATAATACTAATTAACAACATGATAGAGGTCCTCTCACCATTGATCCATAATACTAATTAACAACATGATAGAGGTCCTCTCACCATTGATCCATAATCCTAATTAACAACATGATAGAGGTCCTCTCACCATTGATCCATAATACTAATTAACAACATGAGAGGTCCTCTCACCATTGATCCATAATACTAATTAACAACATGATAGAGGTCCTCTCACCATTGATCCATAATACTAATTAACAACATGATAGAGGTCCTCTCACCATTGATCCATAATCCTAATTAACAACATGATAGAGGTCATCTCACCATTGATCCATAATACTAATTAACAACATGATAGAGGTCCTCTCACCATTGATCCATAATACTAATTAACAACATGATAGAGGTCCTCTCACCATTGATCCATAATCCTAATTAACAACATGATAGAGGTCCTCTCACCATTGATCCATAATCCTAATTAACAACATGATAGAGGTCCTCTCACCATTGATCCATAATACTAATTAACAACATGATAGAGGTCCTCTCACCATTGATCTATAATACTAATTAACAACATGATAGAGGTCCTCTCACCATTGATCTATAATACTAATTAACAACATGATAGAGGTCCTCTCACCATTGATCCATAATCCTAATTAACAACATGATAGAGGTCCTCTCACCATTGATCCATAATACTAATTAACAACATGATAGAGGTCCTCTCACCATTGATCCATAATCCTAATTAACAACATGATAGAGGTCCTCTCACCATTGATCCATAATACTAATTAACAACATGATAGAGGTCCTCTCACCATTGATCCATAATACTAATTAACAACATGATAGAGGTCCTCTCACCATTGATCCATAATACTAATTAACAACATGATAGAGGTCCTCTCACCATTGATCCATAATACTAATTAACAACATGATAGAGGTCCTCTCACCATTGATCCATAATACAAATTAACAACATGATAGAGGTCCTCTCACCATTGATCCATAATACTAATTAACAACATGATAGAGGTCCTCTCACCATTGATCCATAATCCTAATTAACAACATGATAGAGGTCCTCTCACCATTGATCCAGCAGCTGGCCCACGCCAGTAGAGCCACCGTCTTCATGTTGCCCTGCTGCCTCCAACCAACAGATCAATTATTCAACTAACAAATAACAGAGACAGCCTAGTTAGAATCCTCTTCCACTGAGTCCCATTGCGATCCACAGCCCAACCACAGACTGCACAGAACACTCTGCACAGAACACTCTAGATAGAACACTCTGGATAGAACACTCTAGAACTTAGATATTGCGTTCTAGAGTCTTGACGCTCCGCTGGTCGTTATTTTTGTGTTCCATTGTGTCACTGTCCCCCATGTGAGCTCTGGAACAGGACCCGGGGATATCTCACACTCACACACACACACACGCACACACACACACACACACACACACACACACAGGAGCTGGGGATATCAGGTAGCACAAGGATACAGGGTGAAACCAGATACATGAATACCTATCTGCCCATACACACATATCTGCCCATACACACACCCCAAGAAACACACACACACACACACACACACACACACACACACACACACACACACACACACCCCCAAGACACACACACACACCCCAAGACAGACACACACACTCCAAGACACACACACACACACCCCAAGACACACACACACACCCCAAGACACACACACACACACCCCAAGACACACACACCCCAAGACACACACACCCCAAGACACACACACACACACCCCAAGACACACACACACACACCCCAAGACACACACACACACACACCCCAAGACACACACACACACACACACACCCCAAGACACACACACCCCAAGACACACACACACACACTCCACCTTCCTGTGTTACCCACACACCCTGAGACAGCTGTCAATCAGTCAGAGAACAACCCTTAGGTCACACAGGACAACACAGGTGTCAAAGGGCACAACATTCAGCGCATTCGGAAAGTATTCAGACCCCTTGACTTTTTCCACATTTTGTTACGTTACAGCCTTATTATTCTAAAATGGTTAAATAAATAAACATCCACAGCAATCTACACACAATACCCCATAATGACAAAGCGAAAACAGGTATTTTGAAATCTTTATACATTTATAAAAAATAATAATCAAAATACCTTATTTACATAAAGTATTCAGACCCTTTCCTATTAGACTCAAAATTGAGCTCAGGTGCATCCTGTTTCCATTGATCATCCTTGAGATGTTTCTACAACTTGATTGGAGTCCACCTGTGGTAAATTCAATTGATTGGACATGATTTGGAAAAGCACACACCTGTCTATATAAGGTCCCACAGTTGACAGTGCATGTCAGAGCAAAAACCAAGCCATGAGGTCGAAGGAATTGTCCGTAGAGCTCCGAGACAGGATTGTGTCGAGGCACAGATCTGGGGAAGTGTACCAAAACATTTCTGCAGCATTGATGGTCCCCAAGAACACAGTGGCCTCCATCATTCTTAAATGGAAGAAGTTTGGAACCACCAAGACTTTTTCTAGAGCTGGCCGCCTGGCCAAACTGAGCAATCGGGGGAGAAGGGCCTTGGTCAGGGAGTTGACCAAGAACCCAATGGTCACTCTGACAGCGCTCTAGAGTTCCTCTGTGGAGATGGAAGAACCTTCCAGAAGGACAACCATCTCTGCAGCACTCCACCAATCAGGCCTTTACGGTAGAGTGGCCAGACGGAAGCCACTCTTCAGTAAAAGGCACGACAGCCCGCTTGGAGTTTGCCAAAAGGCACCTAAAGGACTCTCAGACCATGAGAAACAAGACTCTCTGGTCTGATGAAACCAAGATTGAACACTTTGGCCTGAATGCCAAGCGTCACGTCTGGAGGAAACCTGGCACCATCCCTACGGTGAAGCATGGTGGTGGCAGCATCATGCTGTGGGGATGTTTTTCAGCGGCAGGGACTGGGAGACTAGTCAGGATCGAGGCAAAGATGAGCAGCGCGAAGTCCAGAGAGATCTTTGATGAAAACCTGCTCCAGAGCTCTCAGGACCTCTAAATGGGGCGAAGGTTCACCTTCCAACAGGACAACGACCCTAAGCACACAGCCAAGACAAAGCAGGAGTGGCTTCGGGACAAATCTCTGAATGTCCTTGAGTTGCCCAGCCAGAGCCCGGACTTAAACCCGATCGAACATCTCTGGAGAGACCTGAAAATAGCTGTGCAGCAACGCTCCCCATCCAACCTGACAGAGCTTGAGAGGATCTGCAGAGAAGAATGGGAGAAACTCCCCACATTCAGGTGTGCCAAGCTTGTAGCGTCATACCCAAGAAGACTTGATGCTGTAATCGCTGCCAAAGGTCTTCAACAAAGTACTGAGTAAAGCGTCTGAATACTTACGTAAATGTGATATTTCAGTTTATTTGTATTTATAAATTAGCAAAAATATCTAAAAACGTTATGGTGTATTGTGTGTAGATTGATGAGGGAAAAAAACAATTTCATCAATTTTAGAATAAGGCTGAAACATAACAAAAAGTGGAAAAACTCAAAGGGTCTGAACACTTTCAGAGCCATGTCCCTGTAATGCTTAGAGAAGATCTTATGTCAAGTGTTATTGAAGTGTTGTGGTTGCAGGTTCACTTGGCACAACTAAAGCCTTTTCTTTTGGGGTGTTGCTATAGGCCACCAAGTGCTAACAGTCAGTATTTAAATAATATGTGTGAAATGCTTGATAATGTATGTGATTCAAAGAGAGAGGTTTACTTTTTTGGGGACCTGAATATTTACTAGTTTTCATCAAGCTGTCAGCTCAAGAGGAAGCTTCTCCCTGTAACCAGTGCCTGTAATCTGGTTCAGGTTATTAATCAACCTACCAGGGTGTTTACAAACACTACAGGAACATGATCATCCACATGTATTGATCACATTTTTACTAATACTGTAGAACTTTGTTCTAAAGCTGTATCCGTACCCATTGGATGCAGTGATCACAATATAGTGGCTATATCCAGGAAAGCCAAAGTTCCAAAAGCTGGGCCTAAAATAGTGTATAAGAGATCATACAAAATATTCTGCTGTGACTCTTATGTGGATGATGTAAAAAAATATTTGTTGGTCTGATGTGATTAATAAGGAGCATCTAGACGCTGCACTTGATGAATTTATGAAATTGCTTCTTCCAATTATTGATAAACATGAACCTGTTAAGAAACTGACTGTTAGAACTGTTAAGGCTCCGTGGATTGATGAGGAACTGAAAAACTGTCTGGTTGAAAGAGACGGGGCAAAAGGAGTGGCTAATAAGTCTGGCTGCAAATTGAGAAATTTTGTGACTAAACTCAACAAAAAGAAGAAGAAACTGTATTATGAAGCCAAGATCAATGATATAAAGAATGATGGAAAAAAACTTTGGAGCACTTGAAATGAAATTATGGGCAGAAAGACAAATTCAACTCCATCTTTCATCGAATCAGATGACTTATTCATCACAAAACCATTTGATGTTGCCAATTATTTTAATGATTGCTTCATTGGCAAAGTGGGAAAACTTAGGCAGGAAATGCCAACAACGAACAGTGAGCCATCGTATTCATGCATAAAAAAACTAATAATGAAAGAAAAGCATTGTAAGTTCGAATTTTGTAAAGTTAGTGTGGGAGAGGTGGAAAATGTATTATCGATCAATAATGACAAACCTCCTGGCATTGACAACTTAGATGGAAAGCTACTGAGGATGGTAGCTGACTCTATAGCCACTCCTATCTGTCATATCTTTAATCTGAGCCTAGAGGAAAGTCTTTGTCCTCAGGCCTGGAAGGAAGCCAAAGTCATTCCACTATCCAAGAGTGGTAAAGCGGCCTTTACTGGTTCTAACAGCAGACCTATCAGCTTGCTGCCAACTCTTAGCAAACTGTTGGAAAAAATGGTGTTTGACCAAATACAATGCTACTTCTCTGTAAACAAATTAACAACAGACTTTCACCATGCTTATAGAGAAGGGCACTCAACATGTACTGAACTGACACAAATGACTGACGACTGGTTGAAAGAAATTGATAATAAGAAGATTGTGGAAACTGTACTGTTAGATTTCAGTGCAGCCTTTGATATTACTGACTATAACCTGTAGTTGAGAAAACGTGTGTCACGATCGTTGAACGGAGTAGACCAAGGCGCAGCGTTGAAGGCAAACATACTTTATTATCCAAAGTGATAACACGAACAAAAAAATAAACGAATAACGTGACGTCCTAGGTTAAACAACCAACTGGAACAAACCAAAAGGAACAAGATCCCACAACACTATGGGAAAAACAGACTGTTTAAATATGGTTCCCAATCAGAGACAACCAGCAACAGCTGACACTCGTTGCCTCTGATTGGGAACCACACTGGCCAACATAGAAATAGCACACATAGAACTACAACACAGAAACCAAACACATAGAATCTACACACCCTGGCTCAACATATAGAGTCCCCAGAGCCAGGGTGTGACAACTTGTGTATTATGGCTTTGCAACCTCTGCCATATCATGGATTCAGAGCTATTTATCTAATAGAACTGAGGGTTTTCTTTAATGGTCTAATGTCAAACATGTAAGGTGTGGTGTACCGCAGGGCAGCTCTCTAGGCCCTCTACTATTTTCTGTTTTTACCAATGACCTGCCACTGGCATTAAACAAAGCATGTGTGTCCATGTGTGCTGATGATTCAACCATATACGTATCAGCATTTAAACAAATAAAGCAACACCTCACGGCACATCGCCTCTCCCCCATGTGACCTTGTTGTGTGTATGTACTGACATGTATGTAGAACTGATAACGCCTCTCCCCCCATGTGACCTTGTTGTTGTGTGTATGTACTGACATGTATGTAGAACTGATAACGCCTCTCCCCCATGTGACCTTGTTGTTGTGTGTATGTACTGACATGTATGTAGAACTGATAACGCCTCTCCCCCATGTGACCTTGTTGTTGTGTGTATGTACTGACATGTATGTGGAACTGATAACGCCTCTCCCCCATGTGACCTTGTTGTTGTGTATGTACTGACATGTATGTGGAACTGGTAGATGCACACACACTACATGTACATGTTTTTAAATGTATATTAATTGTAAAGTATTTTGTCTGTAATGTCTTTCTCATTATGTGTTGGACCCCAGTAAGACTAGCTGTCTCTATTGGCGTCGGCTAATGGGGCTCCCAATAAATAAAATAAAAAAAGTCCTGGAGCCTGTTCTGCCATGATAGCAGTTACAGAGCACAATGATAAGAGACCTGTCAACCATTTACATGTATTATTATTACTGGCCCCCCGTGGGAATCGAACCCACAACCCTGGCATTGCAAACGCCATGCTCTACCAACTGAGCTACATCCCTGCCGGCCATTCCCTCCCTTACCCCTGGACAACGCTGGGCCAATTGTGCGCCGCCCCAATGGGTCTCCCGGTCGCGGCTGGCTACGACAGAGCCTGGATCCCCGTCCCCTCCTCCCGCTCCAACAGAGTAGGAGTGTATCTGGACTGGCCGCTCCAACAGAGTAGGAGTGGATCTGGACTGGCCGCTCCAACAGAGTAGGAGTGGATCTGGAATGGCTGATCCAACAGAGTAGGAGTGGATCTGGACTGGCTGCTCCAACAGAGTAGGAGTGTATCTGGACTGGCTGCTCCAACAGAGTAGGAGTGTATCTGGACTGGCTGCTCCAACAGAGTAGGAGTGGATCTGGACTGGCCGCTCCAACAGAGTAGGAGTGGATCTGGACTGGATGCTCCAACAGAGTAGGAGTGTATCTGGACTGGCTGCTCCAACAGAGTAGGAGTGTATCTGGATGCTCCAACAGAGTAGGAGTGTATCTGGACTGGCTGCTCCAACAGAGTAGGAGTGTATCTGGACTGGCTGCTCCAACAGAGTAGGAGTGGATCTGGACTGGCTGCTCCAACAGAGTAGGAGTGTATCTGGACTGGCTGCTCCAACAGAGTAGGAGTGGATCTGGACTGGCTGCTCCAACAGAGTAGGAGTGTATCTGGCTGCTCCAACAGAGTAGGAGTGGATCTGGACTGGCTGCTCCAACAGAGTAGGAGTGGATCTGGACTGGCTGCTCCAACAGAGTAGGAGTGTGTCTGGACTGGCCGCTCCAACAGAGTAGGAGTGGATCTGGACTGGCTGCTCCAACAGAGTAGGAGTGGATCTGGACTGGCCGCTCCAACAGAGTAGGAGTGGATCTGGACTGGCTGCTCCAACAGAGTAGGAGTGGATCTGGACTGGCTGCTCCAACAGAGTAGGAGTGTATCTGGACTGGCTGCTCCAACAGAGTAGGAGTGTCTCTGGACTGGCTGCTCCAACAGAGTAGGAGTGTATCTGGACTGGCTGCTCCAACAGAGTAGGAGTGTGTCTGGACTGGCTGCTCCAACAGAGTAGGAGTGTATCTGGACTGGCTGCTCCAACAGAGTAGGAGTGTGTCTGGACTGGCTGCTCCAACAGAGTAGGAGTGGATCTGGACTGGCTGCTCCAACAGAGTAGGAGTGTGTCTGGACTGGCTGGCACTCTGTCCTTCTACAGCATCTCCTCTGACACACTGACCCTCCGGTCTACAGTCACTGAGCCCCCTGTATCCAGGGTTTGGGGTTGAGCAGGACTGTTCAGCGACCCTGTGTCATGTAGATACCAAAGGCTTCAGAACAACTCAACCGTTACAGTGTCACGAGGATGTCAGTCTAACTCTAAACACTAGAGGGCAGCAAAACCTGTTCAACGTTAGAGCCTCAAACTGTATCAGGACTGTATCAATGCAGGTTTAAATCCAGTCAGGACTGTATCAACGCAGGTTTAAACCCAGTCAGGACTGTATCAATGCAGGTTTAAACCCAGTCAGGACTGTATTAATGCAGGTTTAAACCCAGTCAGGACTGTATCAACGCAGGTTTAAACCCAGTCAGGACTGTATCAATGCAGGTTTAAACCCAGTCAGGACTGTATTAATGCAGGTTCAAACCCAGTCAGGACTGTATCAATGCAGGTTCAAACCCAGTCAGGACTGTATCAACGCAGGTTTAAACCCAGTCAGGACTGTATTAATGCAGGTTCAAACCCAGTCAGGACTGTATTAATGCAGGTTTAAACCCAGTCAGGACTGTATTAATGCAGGTTTAAACCCAGTCAGGACTGTATCAATGCAGGTTCAAACCCAGTCAGGACTGTATTAATGCAGGTTTAAACCCAGTCAGGACTGTATCAATGCAGGTTTAAACCCAGTCAGGACTGTATTAATGCAGGTTTAAACCCAGTCAGGACTGTATCAATGCAGGTTTAAACCCAGTCAGGACTGTATTCATGCAGGTTTAAACCCAGTCAGGACTGTATTAACGCAGGTTCAAACTCAGTCAGGACTGTATTAATGCAGGTTTAAAGCCAGTCAGGACTGTATTAATGCAGGTTCAAACCCAGTCAGGACTGTATCAATGCAGGTTTAAACCCAGTCAGGACTGTATTAATGCAGGTTCAAACCCAGTCAGGACTGTATCAGGACTGTATCAATGCAGGTTTAAAGCCAGTCAGGACTGTATTAATGCAGGTTTAAACCCAGTCAGGACTGTATCAATGCAGGTTTAAACCCAGTCAGGACTGTATCAACGCAGGTTTAAACCCAGTCAGGACTGTATCAACGCAGGTTTAAACCCAGTCAGGACTGTATTAATGCAGGTTTAAACCCAGTCAGGACTGTATCAACGCAGGTTTAAACCCAGTCAGGACTGTATCAACGCAGGTTTAAACCCAGTCAGGACTGTATCAACGCAGGTTTAAACCCAGTCAGGACTATCAATGCAGGTTTAAACCCAGTCAGGACTGTATTCATGCAGGTTTAAACCCAGTCAGGACTGTATCAATGCAGGTTTAAACCCAGTCAGGACTGTATCAATGCAGGTTTAAACCCAGTCAGGACTGTATCAATGCAGGTTTAAAGCCAGTCAGGACTGTATTAATGCAGGTTTAAACCCAGTCAGGACTGTATTAATGCAGGTTTAAACCCAGTCAGGACTGTATTAATGCAGGTTTAAACCCAGTCAGGACTGTATTAATGCAGGTTTAAACCCAGTCAGGACTGTATTAATGCAGGTTTAAACCCAGTCAGGACTGTATTCATGCAGGTTTAAACCCAGTCAGGACTGTATTAATGCAGGTTTAAAGCCAGTCAGGACTGTATCAATGCAGGTTTAAAGCCAGTCAGGACTGTATTAATGCAGGTTTAAAGCCAGTCAGGACTGTATCAATGCAGGTTTAAACCCAGTCAGGACTGTATTAATGCAGGTTTAAACCCAGTCAGGACTGTATTAATGCAGGTTTAAACCCAGTCAGGACTGTATTAATGCAGGTTTAAAGCCAGTCAGTGGGTGGTTCCATACCTGCTACAGCTCTATCTGGATCCCTGTTTGGTTCAGAAGGGCAGGTTGATCATTTACACACTGATACATTTGTGGGAAGATGCAATATAAATGTACACTACAAAAGTATGTGGATTCCAAAAATCATGGGCATAAATTCCTTTGATGCTATAACAGCCTCCACTCTTCTGGGAAGGCTTTCCACTAGATGTTGGAACATTGCTGCGGGGGGACTTGCTTCCATTCAGCCACGAGAGCATTAGTGAGGTCGGGCACTGATGTTGGGCGATTAGGACTGGCTCGCAGTCGGCGTTTCCAATTCATCCCAAAGGTGTTTGATGGGGTTGAGGTTAGGGCTCTGTGCAGGCCAGTCAAGTTCTTCCACACCTATCTCTACAAACCATTTCTGTATGGACCTCTCTTTGTGCATGGGGGCATTGTCATGCTGAAACAGGAAAGGGCCTTCCCCAAACTGTTGCTACAACGTTGGAAGCACAGAATCGTCTAGAATGTCATTGTATGCTGTAGCGTTAAGATTTCCCTTCACTGAAACAAACGGGCCTAGCCCGAACAATGAAAAACAGTCCCAAACAATTATTCCTCCTCTACCAAACATTACAGTTGGCACTATGCATTGGGGGCAGGTAGCGTTCTCCTGGCATCCGCCAAACCCAGATTTGTACGTCGGACTGCCAGATGGTGAAGTGTGATTCATCACTCCAGAGAACTCGTTTCCACTGCTCCAGAGTCCAATGGCGGCGAGCTTTACACCACTCCAGCCGACGCTTGGCATTGTGCATGGTGATCTTAGGCTTGTGTGCGGCTGCTCAGCCATGCAAACCCATTTCATGAAGCTCCCGACTTCTTGTGCTGACGTTGCTTCCAGAGGCAGTTTGGAACTCGGTAGTGAGTGTTGCAACCGAGGACAGACGATTTTTACGCGCTTCAGCGGTCCCGTTCTGTGAGCTTGTGTGGCCTACCACTTCGCGGCTGAGCCGTTGTTGCTCCTAGACGTTTCCACTTCACAATAACAGCACTTACAGTTGACCGGGGCAACTCTAGCAGGGGCAGAAATTTGACGAACTGACTTGTTGGAAAGGTGGCATCCTATGACTGTGCCACGTTGAAAGTCACTGAGCTCTTCAGTACGGGCCATTCTACTGCCAATGTTTGTCTATGGAGATTGCATGGCTGGGTGCTCGGTTTTCTACCCCTGTCAGTAACGGGTGTGAAATAGAATCCACTAATTTGAAGGGGTGTCTGAATCGTTTGAATTGGCTCTTTGAGTTGCCAGTGTTGCCAAGCCTCTGGACACCTGTGGATGAGATGGGAGTGGGACATGGCGAGGTGAGGTGTTGTGTTTGAGGAGCCGTGTTGACTGACAGCATCTTTCAACACCGTAAATATGTCATTAAATTTTTTTTTTTTTAAAGTTTTGCAATCTCACAGTATCAACTTTGGGGCTCCCAAGTGGTGCGGCCGTCTTAAGGCACTGCATCTCAGTGCTAAAGGCGTCACTACAGACCCTGGTTCGATCCCGGGCTGTATCACAACCGGGCCGTGATCTTGAGTCCTACAGGGCGGCGCACAATTGGCCCAGCTGATGGAGTGTTCCCCTGGCTATCTGTAAATGATGTCTGAGTGATGGAGTGTTCCCCTGGCTATCTGTAAATGATGTCTGAGTGATGGAGTGTTCCCCTGGCTATCTGTAAATGATGTCTGAGTGATGGAGTGTTCCCCTGGCTATCTGTAAATGATGTCTGAGTGTTGGAGTGTTCCCCTGGCTATCTGTAAATGATGTCTGAGTGTTGGAGTGTGCCCCTGGCTATCTGTAAATGATGTCTGAGTGATGGAGTGTGCCCCTGGCTATCTGTAAATGATGTCTGAGTGATGGAGTGTGCCCCTGGCTATCTGTAAATGATGTCTGAGTGATGGAGTGTTCCCCTGGCTATCTGTAAATGATGTCTGAGTGATGGAGTGTTCCCCTGGCTATCTGTAAATAATGTCTGAGTGATGGAGTGCTCCCCTGGCTATCTGTAAATGATGTCTGAGTGATGGAGTGTTCCCCTGGCTATCTGTAAATGATGTCTGAGTGATGGAGTGTGCCCCTGGCTATCTGTAAATGATGTCTGAGTGATGGAGTGTTCCCCTGGCTATCTGTAAATGATGTCTGAGTGATGGAGTGTGCCCCTGGCTATCTGTAAATGATGTCTGAGTGATGGAGTGTTCCCCTGGCTATCCAAAAATAAATAGATAATAACAGACAATGGTGCTGTCTGGTTTGCATAATAAGGAATTTGAAATTATTAATACTTTTACTTTTGATACTTAAGTACATTTTAGCAATTCCCTTGACTTTTGATACTTAAGTATATTTAAAAGCAAATACTTTTAGACTTTTACTGAAGTAGTATTTTACTGGGTGACTTTCACTTTTACTTGAGTCATTTTCTATGAAGGTATCTTTATACTGTTGGTAAGGTATATAATACTGTATAATATAGAATACTGTTGATAAGGTGTATATAATACTGTATAATATATAATACTGTATACTATATAATACTGTTGGTAAGGTATAATATATATTACTGTATAATAAATAATACTGTTGGTAAGGTATATAGTACTGTTAAGGTATATAATACTGTATAATATATAATACTGTATAATATATAATACTGTTGGTAAGATATATAATACTGTATAATATATATTGTATAATATTTAATACTGTATAATATATAATACTGTTGGTAAGGTATATAATACTATATAATACTGTTGGTAAGGTATATAGTATTATATAATACTGTTGGTAAGGTATATAGTATTGTATAATATTTAATACTGTTTAATATATGATAATGTTGTTAAGGTGTATATAATCCTATATGTTTAAACAGCTTGGAAAATTCCAGAAAAATGATGTCATGGCTTTAGAAGCTTCTGATAGGCTAACTGACATCGTTTGAGTCAACTGGAGGTGTACCTGTGGATGTATTTCAAGGCCTACCTTCAAACTCAGTGCCTCTTTGCTTGACATCATGGGAAAATCAAAAGAAATCAGCCAAGACCTCCGAAAAAAAAACTGGTAGGAGACGCGTTCAGTCTCCTAGAGATGAACGTACTTTGGTGCGAAAAGTGGAAATAAATCCCAGAACAGCAGCAAAAGGACCTTGTGAAGATGCTGGAGGAAACAGGTACCAAAGTATCTATAGCCACAGTAAAACTAGTCTTATATCGACATAACCTGAAAGGCCGCTCAGCAAGGAAGAAGCCACTGCTCCAAAACCGCCATAAAAAAGACAGATTATGGTTTGCAACTGCACATGGGGACAAAGATCGTACTATTTGGAGAAATGTCCTCTGGTCTGATGAAACAAAAATAGAACTGTTTGGCCATAATGACCATCGTTATGTTTGGAGGAAAAAGGGGGAGTCTTGCAAGCCGAAGAACACCATCCCAACCGTGAAGCACGGGGGTGGCAGCATCATGCTGTGGGGGTGCTTTGCTGCAGGAGGGACTGGTGCACTTCACAAAATAGATGGCATCATGAGGAAGGAAAATTATGTGGATATATTGAAGCAACATCTCAAGACATCAGTCAGGAAGTTAAAGCTTGGTCGCAAATGGACAATGACCCCAAGCATACTTCCAAAGTTGCGGCAAAATGGCTTAAGGACAACAAAGTCAAGGTATTGGAGTGGCCATCACAAAGCCCTGACCTCAATCCTATAGAACATTTGTGGGCAGAACTGAAAAAGCGTGTGCGAGCAAGGAGGCCTACAAACCTGACTCAGTTACACCAGCTCTGTCAGGAGGAATGGGCCAAAATTCACCCAAATTATTGTGGGAAGCTTGTGGAAGGCTACCCGAAATGTTTGACCCAAGTTAAACAATTTAAAAGGCAATGCTACCAAATACTAATTGAGTGTATGTAAACTTCTGACCCACTGGGAATGTGATGAAATAAATAAAAGCTGAAATAAATCAATCATTCTCTCTACTATTATTCTGACATTTCACATTCTTAAAATAAAAGTGGTGATCCTAACTGACCTAAGACAGGGAACTTTTACTAGGATTAAATGTCAGGAATTGTGAAAAACTGAGTTTAAATGAATTTGGCTAAGGTGTATGTAAACTTCTGACTTCAACTGTAAATTAAATTTAACGTCGTCTCCCTGGAATGAACAAAGAGGACAGAGGGAGGTTATTATTGTGTGACTGACAATCACATCAAAATACCTGATCATCTCTGTTACCATCACATTTAAATACCTGATCATCTCTGTTACCATCACATTTAAATACCTGATCATCTCTGTTACCATCACATCAAAATACCTGATCATCTCTGTTACCATCACATCAAAATACCTGATCATCTCTGTTACCATCACATCAAAATACCTGATCATCTCTGTTACCATCACATCAAAATACCTGATCATCTCTGTTACCATCACATCAAAAATACCTGATCATCTCTGTTACCATCACATCAAAATACCTGATCATGTCTGTTACCATCACATTTAAATACCTGATCATCTCTTACCATCACATTTAAATATCTGATCATCTCTGTTACCATCACATCAAAATACCTGATCATCTCTGTTACCATCACATTTAAATATCTGATCATCTCTGTTACCATCACATCAAAATACCTGATCATCTCTGTTACCATCACATTTAAATATCTGATCATCTCTGTTACCATCACATCAAAATACCTGATCATCTCTGTTACCATCACATTTAAATACCTGATCATCTCTGTTACCATCACATCAAAATACCTGATCATCTCTGTTACCATCACATCTAAATACCTGATCATCTCTGTTACCATCACATCTAAATACCTGATCATCTCTGTTACCATCACATTTAAATACCTGATCATCTCTGTTACCATCACATTTAAATACCTGATCATCTACAGAGGGTCATCTACAGATCCACGTGTCCAGTCATCAAAAGGTTAGCGGTCAAAACAACACATTGGAGGCTCACTGGCTTACGGCACAACAAAAGCTTCGTACCCAGAGTACACAGGAGTGTGTCCCAAAATAAACACACACAAAAAAAAAAACGGTTTAAAAGTTAGGGCCTTTTAGACAGATGTCTGTGTACTGTAGTTTGTTTAGACCCTTTGGTAAAAAAAAAAAAAAATAAACAGTTAGATAAAGAGTTCCCCTAAAACCACAGGTCCTTGGTCAGAGAGGACTTCATCCTTCTAATAGTTCGAGTCAGACACAGTGACGTAGTCGAGTCACTAAACACCCAGTCCAGCCCCGTGGTGTTGAGTCCAAGTCGGAGTCACCGCTGGTCGAGACCTGATCCCAGATCAGCAGTTGCTTCAGTATCCACCGACCACCGCCCACCCAGTCCCAAAAGGTTAGAGGTCAGAGGTCAAAACACCGTGCAGCTGTTGATATCAAACATCCGTGGGCGCGTCCGTTTCCTGGCCTGGTTCACCGCTGTCCGCACCGCACACTCAAACACTTGTTGCACGCCGCGGTTGCTTAGCGACGAGCACTCCAGGTATCCCTTGGCCCGTACGTCCTGGGCGAGGCGTTTTCCCTCGGCGGCGGAGGAGCAGGATACGCGGTGCGACCCGGTATCGCGCTGGTCTGTCTGGGTGGCCACCACCAGCACCGGGACCCGAGGGAGGTTCTCACGCACCTAGAATGAGATTCAAATGTTTTAAAAACCATTTTGTTATAGTAAAAAAGTTTTAAACATGTATTGATAGGCAATATGAAGCCAGAGTCCATTTAAATTCAGTCAAGTAAACTGAAATTCTAATTCCAAATCTCTCACTTCTTCTCACAGTGAGAAAAGAAAAATGGAATGGGAACTTCAGTTAACTTCCTGAATCGTCTCAATGATGTTTCACGTCTGTAAGAATATAAAAGGTTGGTGGTCTAGCGGTCGAAGCCGCTGTCTCTGGAGAGCGCCTTCTATGTACCGCTGCCAGCACGGGTTGGAATCTGTCCCTGCTCTTTCAGCTCTCTCCCCTACCTTTCAGCTCTCTCTCTCCTACCTTTCAGCTCTCTCTCTCCTACCTTTCAGCTCTCTCTCTCCTACCTTTCAGCTCTCTCTCTCCTACCTTTCAGCTCTCTCCCCTACATTTCAGCTCTCTCTCTCCTACCTTTCAGCTCTCTCTCTCTCCTACCTTTCAGCTCTCTCTCTCTCCTACCTTTCAGCTCTCTCTCTCTCCTACCTTTCAGCTCTCTCTCTCCTACCTTTCAGCTCTCTCTCTCCTACCTTTCAGCTCTCTCTCTCCTACCTTTCAGCTCTCTCTCTCCTACCTTTCAGCTCTCTCTCTCCTACCTTTCAGCTCTCTCTCTCCTACCTTTCAGCTCTCTCTCTCCTACCTTTCAGCTCTCTCTCTCCTACCTTTCAGCTCTCTCTCTCCTACCTTTCAGCTTTCTCTCTCCTACCTTTCAGCTCTCTCTCTCCTACCTTTCAGCTCTCTCCCCTACCTTTCAGCTCTCTCTCTCACCTTTCAGCTCTCTCTATCCTGTAAACACACAGAAGACTTCCAGAAGGATCTATTTAAATTAGCATAAAAAGGTGGTCCTGTACCTCTCCCAGCCACTTGTTCTTGACGTTGGCCAGGAGGCGGGGTTGGCCACGGAGTAGCAGATCAGGACCACATCAGCCTGCTGATAGGACATCGGACGGATCTGTCTGAACGTGTCATTTCCTGCCGTGTCCCACAGACCAAGGCTGATCTGGAGAGAAAACAAAGAAATTATATTGTCCTTTTAGTTTTAATTAATCAATTATTTGAATTCTGTCTTTTTCAACTTATTCGAAATCTTGTTTGTAATGTTTTAAATACTTTTTTTTTAAATTATTGTGATGTTGAGAGGTACTTTAATAAAGCATTAAAAAGCACACCACAAACAGCCTCATTCCAATCTAGTGTAAAGGTCATGAAGGATGAGTGAGGGACATTCCTGATCAGGTGACCTTCAGGCCTCTCCAGTGGGTTGTGATGTTGAAACTACCGTGTTCATGTATTGTGACAGTTAAATTATGTCATGTGTATTATTGTGATAGTTAAAATTATGTAAAGTGTATTATTGTGATAGTTAAATGATGTAAAGTGTATTATTGTGATAGTTAAATGATGTAAAGTGTACTATTGTGATAGTTAAATGATGTAAAGTGTACTATTGTGATAGTTAAATGATGTAAAGTGTACTATTGTGATAGTTAAATGATGTAAAGTGTATTATTGTGATAGTTAAATGATGTAAAGTGTACTATTGTGATAGTTAAATGATGTAAAGTGTATTATTGTGATAGTTAAATGATGTAAAGTGTATTATTGTGATAGTTAAATGATGTAAAGTGTATTATTGTGATAGTTAAATGATGTAAAAGTGTATTATTGTGATAGTTAAATGATGTAAAGTGTATTATTGTGATAGTTAAATGATGTAAAGTGTATTATTGTGATAGTTAAATGATGTAAAGCAGCTCTATTCAACTATATTCTTATGGGTGACAGATGTACAAAAGGTTAATTGCAGGGGGGCCTAATATTTTCCACATGCGATTATTCTTCAGAAGAACTGTACAAAAAAATATATATATATAAACAACACACACCAATGAAGCACTTTTCTTCTAATTAAATGTTGCTAAAAGTAATGAATTAGGAAAGAAATGGAGGGTGCTCAACAAACGTGAGTTGAGGTGCAACCAAAACGTGATCGTCATTGAAAAGCGCTCGCTCACCATTATTTACTTTATTTCTTGTGATTTTCTACCCCCTTTTTCGTGATTACGATCTTGTCTCATCGCTGCAACTCCCCAACGGGCTCGGGAGAGGCGAAGGTCGAGTCATGCGCCCTCCGAAACATGACCCGCCAAGCCGCACTTCTTAACAACCGCTCGCTTAACCCGAAAGCCAGCTGCACCAATGTGTCGGAGGAAACACCGTTCAACTGACGACCGAAGTCAGCCTGCAGGCGCCCGGCCCGCCACAAGGAGTCGCTAAAGCGCGATGAGCCAAGTAAAGCCCCCCCCCGCCCAAACCCTCCCCTAACCAGGACGACGCTGGGCCAATTGTCCGCCGCCCTCCGGGACTCCCGGTCACAGCCGGTTGTGACACACCAGGCTGTAGCGATGCAGTGCCTCAGACCGCTGCAAGCATTTCAATAAATAAACACCAAAGATATCTCAAATCAGGTACTGTCAAATTCCAGTCTGAAATAAGTATGCTTTGAATTCATTTCCCTCAGCCACTAGGTGGTTTTATCCCACTCTCTAACCAGTCCTTTGAATTCATTTCCCTCAGCCACTAGGTGGTTTTATCCCACTCTCTAACCAGTCCTTGAATTCATTTCCCTCAGCCACTAGGTGGTTTTATCTCTAACCAGTCCTTGAATTCATTTCCCTCAGCCACTAGGTGGTTTTATCTCTAACCAGTCCTTGAATTCATTTCCCTCAGCCACTAGGTGGTTTTATCCCACTCTCTAACGAGTCCTTGTGAGCATCACAGAGGGAAACGTGTTCCTGAGAGTTGAAGCTTTCAGGAATGGGGTCATAATATTTTCTATCTTAAAACCGTTCAAAACGCTGGAGCCAAAATTCATATGAAGAAAATAGAATCGACATGCCACATAGGCGCTAGAAACCACTAGAAACCACACTATAGACTACCACCATAGACTACCACCATAGACTACCACCATAGACTACCACCATAGACTACCACCATAGACTACCACCATAGACTACCACCATAGACTACCACCATAGACTACCACCATAGACTACCACCAAGACTACCACCATAGACTACCACCATAGACTACCACCATAGACTACCACCATAGACTACCACCATAGACTACCACCATAGACTACCACCATAGACTACCACCATAGACTACCACCATAGACTACCACTATAGACTACCACCATAGTGCTTTGGCATTGAATGTCTGATTTTTTTTGCAGATCTTTTATTAATGCTATTAATTGATCAAAGGGGCCAGTCTAAATGAATAAACAGGCCGGATCTGGCCCGCGGGGCCGCCAGTTGAATAGCCCTGATGTAAAGTGTATTATTGTGATAGTTAAAATGATGTAAAGTGTATTATTGTGATAGTTAAATGATGTAAAGTGTATTATTGCGATAGTTAAATGTAAAGTGTATTATTGCGATAGTTAAAATGATGTAAAGTGTATTATTGCGATAGTTAAAATGATGTAAAGTGTATTATTGCGATAGTTAAATGATGTAAAGTGTATTATTGCGATAGTTAAATGTAAAGTGTATTATTGCGATAGTTAAAATGATGTAAAGTGTATTATTGCGATAGTTAAAATGATGTAAAGTGTATTATTGTGATAGTTAAAATGATGTAAAGTGTATTATTGTGATAGTTAAAATGATGTAAAGTGTACTATTGCGATAGTTAAAATGATGTAAAGTGTACTATTGCGATAGTTAAAATGATGTAAAGTGTATTATTGCGATAGTTAAAATGATGTAAAGTGTATTATTGTGATAGTTAAATGATGTAAAGTGTATTATTGCGATAGTTAAATGTAAAGTGTATTATTGCGATAGTTAAATGTAAAGTGTATTATTGCGATAGTTAAAATGATGTAAAGTGTATTATTGCGATAGTTAAAATGATGTAAAGTGTATTATTGTGATAGTTAAAATGATGTAAAGTGTATTATTGTGATAGTTAAAATGATGTAAAGTGTACTATTGCGATAGTTAAAATGATGTAAAGTGTACTATTGCGATAGTTAAAATGATGTAAAGTGTATTATTGCGATAGTTAAAATGATGTAAAGTGTATTATTGTGATAGTTAAAATGATGTAAAGTGTATTATTGTGATAGTTAAAATGATGTAAAGTGTACTATTGCGATAGTTAAAATGATGTAAAGTGTACTATTGCGATAGTTAAAATGATGTAAAGTGTACTATTGCGATAGTTAAATGATGTAAAGTGTATTATTGTGACAGTTAAATGATGTAAAGTGTATTATTGTGATAGTTAAAATGATGTAAAAACACTACCAGTATGTAAAGCGTATTATTCCTACCTGGACCCCGTCCATGAAGACTTCTACTCCAGTGTTCTCGTAAACGGTGGGTTTGTAGCAGTCAGGGAAGGTCTCCGAGGTGAAGCGCACCAGGAGGGCCGTCTTCCCAACGGCGCTGTCCCCCACCAGCACACACTTCACCTGGGTCTCTGCTGCTGCGCTCATGGCTGCTCCACTCGGAACCCTGGGGGGTTGTAGTCCTGAGGTCCTGTAGAGGAAGGGTTGAGGCGTTCACAGCCCTTGGGGGTTGTAGTTCTTTAGGTGGATGTTGAGTTGTAGTCCTGAGGTCCTGTAGAGGAGGGGTTGAGGCGTTCACAGCCCTTGGGGGTTGTAGTTCTTTAGGTGGATGTTGAGTTGTAGTCCTGAGGTCCTGTAGAGGAGGGGTTGAGGCGTTCACAGCCCTTGGGGGTTGTAGTTCTTTAGGTGGAGGTTGAGTTGTAGTCCTGAGGTCCTGTAGAGGAAGGGTTGAGGCGTTCACAGCCCTTGGGGGTTGTAGTTCTTTAGGGAAATGTTGAGTTGTAGTCCTGTTGAGATCAGGGTGATAGTGATCACCTTGTGTGTGGAGTCATGATGTAGCTCCATGTGTCTAACTCTCACCACAGAGTGTTTACTGGCTCCACTCGCTGCTACAGTAGAGAGCGGAGGGGCTCTGACTGTCTTTATAGGGGGGCTCTGACTGTCTTTATAGGGGGGCTCTGACTGTCTTTATAGAGGGGCTCTGACTGTCTTTATAGAGGGGCTCTGACTGTCTTTATAGGGGGGCTCTGACTGTCTTTATAGAGGGGCTCTGACTGTCTTTATAGGGGGCTCTGACTGTCTTTATAGGGGGGCTCTGACTGTCTTTATAGAGGGGCTCTGACTGTCTTTATAGAGGGGCTCTGACTGTCTTTATAGAGGGGCTCTGACTGTCTTTATAGAGGGGCTCTGACTGTCTTTATAGAGGGGCTCTGACTGTCTTTATAGGGGGGCTCTGACTGTCTTTATAGGGGGGCTCTGACTGTCTTTATAGGGGGGCTCTGACTGTCTTTATAGGTCTCTCTCTCCCTCTCTCTCTGCGATGACACCAGGCTCCGCCTCCTGTGGTCAATCGAGGTCACCTGACATCACAGGTGGTTATTCCGTCCAATCAGGGCCCGGCGTACAGGAGAGAGCTGTGAGGGAGGAGGAGTCAGATGAGGACATCGTAGACTATAGAATAAGAATAAGGAGAGCTACTGGGTGTGCAGGCTTTCGTTAAAGCCCAGCACTAAACACATCAGATTCAGCCAATCATGACCCCGGACTGAAGATCATCTGCACTATACAGCAGTATGTATAGTGACGTCGGGATTTTAGGTCTGCATGTGTGTAAAACACTGTGACAACTACTGATGTAAAAAGGGCTACATAAAATAAACGATATTGATCGACATTGGCATTATTACGTGTTAGAAAAGCTGAGCATGTACCTTATCCTCTCCATAGTTAACCAACCATGTATGAGGGACTGAGGAAACAGCACAGACCCATAGTTTTCTAGTGACATTTTATTTGGATCATTCAATAACAAATGAGCTAATGATGCGCGATTTCGCCTGGCATAGAAAATGTGCTCTCTCGTCGGGACACTGTTGTTCATAAGTTTTTGACCCCTCTGCAAAACATGAATTAGTACTTGGTGGCAAAACCCTTGTTGGCAATCACAAAGGTCAGACATTTCTTGTAGTTGCCCACCAGGTTTGCACACATCTCAGGAGGGATTTTGTCCCACTCCTCTTTGCAGATCTTCTCCAAGTCATTACGGTTGAGGCTGACGTTTGGCAACTCGAACCTTCAGCTCCCTCCACAGATTTTCTATGGGATTAAGGTCTGGAGACTGGCTAGGCCACTCCAGGACCTTAATGTGCTTCTTCTTGGGCCACTCCTTTGTTGCCTTGGCCGTGTGTTTTGGGTCATTGTCATGCTGGAATACCCATCCACGACCCATTTTCAATGACCTGGCTGAGGGAAGGAGGTTCTCACCCAAGATTTGACGGTACATGGCCCCGTCCATCGTCCCTTTGATGTGGTGAAGTTGTCCTGTCCCCTTACCAGAAAAACACCCCCAAAGCATAATGTTTCCACCTCCATGTTTGACGGTGGGGATGGTGTTCTTGGGGTCATAGGCAGAATTCCTCCTCCTCCAAACACGGCGAGTTGAGTTGATGCCAAAGAGCTCGATTTTGGTCTCATCTGACCACAACACTTTCACCCTGTTCTCCTCTGAATCATTCAGATGTTCAATGGCAAACTTCATACGGGCATGTATATGTGCTTTCTTGAGCAGGGGGACCTTGCGGGCGCTGCAGGATTTCAGTCCTTCACAGCGTAGTGCGTTACCAATTGTTTTCTTGGTGACTATGGTCCCAGCTGCCTTGACATCATTGACAAGATCCTCCCGTGTAGTTCTGGGCGGATTCCTCACCGTTCTCATGATCATTGCAACTCCACGAGGTGAGATCTTGCATGGAGCCCCAGGCCGAGGGAGATTGACAGTTATTTTGTGTTTCTTCCATTTGCGAATAATCGCACCAACTGTTGTCACCTTCTCACCAAGTTGCTTGGTGATGGTCTTGTAGCCCATTCCAGCCTTGTGTAGGTCTACAATCTTGTCCCTGACATCCTTGGAGAGCTCTTTGGACTTGGCCATGGTGGAGAGTTTGGAATCTGATTGATTGATTGCTTCTGTGGACAGGTGTCTTTTATACAGGTAACAAACTGAGATTAGGAGCACTCCCTTTAAGAGTGTGCTCCTAATCTCAGCTCGTTACCTGTATAAAAGACACCTGGGAGCCAGAAATCTTTCTGATTGAGTGGGGGTCAAATACTTATTCCCCCTCATTAAAATGCAAATCAATTTATAATTTTTTTGACATGCATTTTTCTGGATTTATTTGTTGTTATTCTATCTCTCACTGTTTAAATAAACCTTCCATTAAAATTATAGACTGATCATTTCTTTCTCAGTGGGCAAACGTACAAAATCAGCAGGGGGTCAAATACTTTTTTCCCCCCTCACTGTATTCTACTGACTACTAACTAGGCTACTCACTCTACAATGGCCGCCCGGGGCCAAATGCAGACCACAACAGACTTTGAAGGAGTGTTGGCTTGAAGCCAACTGATCATATATTAAAATGTGTAGGAAGGATACAATGGTATTGTTATTCACATTGGGAATGTCTGCGTTTTTGCTTAAAAGACTTACACATTCATCATTACTTTATAAAAGACAACAGATTAGAGAGTTAAGGGTTATTCAAAACAACATCTACCCCCATGAAGGTTGAAAAGCTCTGTTCTTCACCCTGCCCGTGTTGACTGACATTTAGTTGTAGCCTAGTTTCCCCCACATCATGACTGTCTAGAAGTGTAGGGTAGGCCTTCCAAGCTAAACTTTAGCCGTTAAAATGGAGCCTATTTATTTGAAACCAAATGTAGGAGATTAATGTTGTCGTTTACCATTTTATTGGAGACACAAATAGTTAAAATTGGGTAATAACATTTTTTGGGGGTAGGACTTGTTTAAACATTGAATATAAAATCTGCCAAATTCGATAATGATCTTCTTCTGTGACTCTCCAATACATCAATTTATTCAAAGTTGACTCATATTGATTATTAATTCTGGCTGGATTAAAACAAAAGCCATGAAAACACAATGGGAAGGAACAAAGAAAGGAACAGAACAGAGATAACTCACCGTGTTGTCAGCCGTCGACCCCACAGCCTGTCTTCATGGTGGCCAACGGGCGGATGCTTCGCTTGAGCTCAAAGCATTTTTCACTCCGGAGACGGTTTTCGTTACGTTACTTTTTCAAAGTAACGTTTTTTTACGAAATATACATAAGGCTACTTTATAAATACTGCTTAAAGCGAAACTAAATAACCTAATTAATATACACGCACAAACTACTTATAAAAGTGTATATGTGTGTCACTGCACTGCTTGCTACTTCTCTTTACAAACAGTGCGGAGGGAAGTGAGACGCGCTCTCTCTCTCTCCCTCCCAGCATCCGTTTGTAGAGTGTGGAGGTGTGATGATGCCGTTTCATTTCTGCTCGAACTGATTTTCAGCGTCTCTCTCTCACTCACTCACCAAGTAGCTGGTGTTTTTGATCGTGGTGCGCTTCGACGCGCACTTGTTGGATAGCCAACTTTACGCAGTAGCTTTGAGTTCATTTGTTACAGGTGTTCATGTAAATGTGTAGCCTCATAACGACCGATAAGAGTTGGAGGATAAGTGAAATAAATGAAAGTTAATTATGATCAAGAGATTTTCCTAACGCATACTCTAGTTAGGATATGTGAATTGACAAAAAGGACCCTAGCATTCTCTGTAGACGAATACCGGTATATTAACTATTTGGTCAAATGTTATCCGTTACGCCGTGCGCACGACATGGAACAAACAATTGCGCGTCATGTTTACCGAAAGGAAAGTAGCGAGAAATTACCGACACCGTAGGTGCGTTCAGTTCGCTTGAACGTTTGCTACGTCACTGAACGAGTTGTGCTGAAGGACACGTTTAACACAAAACGTTATTGTACGGGACTTTGAGGTACGTTTGCTCCCGTTCGGTGGGGTGTGGCTTCAAGCAATGAGTGACGTATTTCAACGGCAGTGGCCATGCATGACAGCGTTCCCCAAACAACAACATCGCCGTTTTTTAAACAGGTCGTTCAGTACCGTTTCCGCTCAATTACACGTTCCAGAACGTAAAAACGTACTGAACGCAGCCCGTGAGTCAGAAGTACCGTTCCTTCTCAAGTAATTACCGGGATACGTCACGAGAGCGTTAAGGGGGTTGGGGGAAGGACCGGATAAACGGCAACCAGACTAGCGCCTGGTTGCCAGTAAACTAAAAACACACACACAAAAATGAACAGACAATTTTCTTTATTGAAATATAATTTGTAAAAAATAAAATAAAAAATGAGATAAAAGAAAATTATCAACAATTATGAATATAAAAATATACATTTTTCTTGTGTAGCCTACAATTCACTTTTTAGGAGTCAGTCCCTTTGGCTTAATGTTAAAAAGGACAACATGTCACCACGGTAAAGAATTGGGGAACACTTTATTTGGATAGTCCATCTGTAGATGCTCTGCTGACTATCAGTAGGGGGGGTCCCCTGTAGCTCAGTTGATAGAGCATGGCGCTTGCAACGCCAGGGTTGTGGGTTCGATTCCCACAGGGGGGCCAGTATGAGAAAAAATAAAAAAAATTATGCACTCACTAACTGTAAGTCGCTCTGGATAAGAGCGTCTGCTAAATGACTAAAAATGTTTACAAAAAAAATATCTGGTAACATCTTAACTATCTACTAACCTTAAGCCTTATCCTAACCCTAAACTTAACCCTTACTGTAACCTTAGCAAGCACTTGTAATGTCCACGTTCATGTTTTAAAATGTATGTA
>NW_025535327.1:22500-35000 GCF_020615455.1 Coregonus clupeaformis | reverse complement strand
TCTGGACCGCTGCACGGTGATTAGCTTCACGCATCTTCTGGCTGTGGAGATGACCCTGACAACACACACACACACACACACACACACACACACACACACACACACACACACACACACAGACACAGACACAGACACAGACACACACAGACACACACAGACACACACAGACACACACACACACACACACACACACACAGAGAAACAGACAGAGACAGACACACAGAAAGACAGACACACACACACATAGCTTTTAGACAAGTGTTGTCACGATACCAGAATGTAGCCTTCGATACCGATCTTAGGTTTAGTATCACGATACTCAATACCAAAAACACTATTTTTTAAAGAAAACAACTAAACTGGATGTTGTAAATCCACAACAATGCTTTAATCCACATCAGGGGACCACTTTTGAGGTCTGGGAAAAATCGAAGACATTTGGGTTTTGCAGTCACCTAGCACTGGGGTTTTTGTTACAGCACTATTTTAGACACCTTCAACAAGTTAAAAGGGATCCGTCGGGATTTTGGCAAAGAGGCCCTTTATCTTCTTCCCCCAGAGTCAGATGAACTCCTGGACACCTTTTTTTTTATGTCTCTGCGTGCAGTTTGAAGGAAGTTGCTAACTAGCGCCAGCGCAAATCGCTAACTAGCGTTAGTGCAATGACTGGAAGTCTATGGGGTATCTGCTAGCATGCTAGCACCCCATAGACGCTAGTTAGCATTGGCTCGCAAAACGACCTCTTAACTCCACAGAGAGACATAAAAATGGCGTCCACGGGTTCACCTGACTCTGGGGAAGTAGACAAAGGGCTTCAATGCCAAAATGTCAAAGTATCCCTTTAAAACTACTGACTCAAATTACAACCAGCTGTGAGGAAACAAGACACTGTTCACCCAAATGACTTCCCACGCTCTCTCTCTCTCCTACCTGTTGAGCGTAGTAGGAGGCTAGGTCTTTGCGCCCCTGCCTGTAGGCCTCTCCTACCTGTTGAGCGTAGTAGGAGGCTAGGTCCCTGCCTGTAGGCCTCTCCTACCTGTTGAGCGTAGTAGGAGGCTAGGTCCCTGCCTGTAGGCCTCTCCTACCTGTTGAGCGTAGTAGGAGGCTAGGTCCCTGCCTGTAGGCCTCTCTCCTACCTGTTGAGCGTAGTAGGAGGCTAGGTCCCTGCCTGTAGGCCTCTCTCCTACCTGTTGAGCGTAGTAGGAGGCTAGGTCCCTGCCTGTAGGCCTCTCTCCTACCTGTTGAGCGTAGTAGGAGGCTAGGGTCCCTGCCTGTAGGCCTCTCTCCTACCTGTTGAGCGTAGTAGGAGGCTAGGTCCCTGCCTGTAGGCCTCTCCTACCTGTTGAGCGTAGTAGGAGGCTAGGTCCCTGCCTGTAGGCCTCTCCTACCTGTTGAGCGTAGTAGGAGGCTAGGTCCCTGCCTGTAGGCCTCTCTCCTACCTGTTGAGCGTAGTAGGAGGCTAGGTCCCTGCCTGTAGGCCTCTCTCCTACCTGTTGAGCGTAGTAGGAGGCTAGGTCCCTGCCTGTAGGCCTCTCCTACCTGTTGAGCGTAGTAGGAGGCTAGGTCTTTGCGTCCCTGCCTGTAGGCCTCTCTCCTACCTGTTGAGCGTAGTAGGAGGCTAGGTCCCTGCCTGTAGGCCTCTCCTACCTGTTGAGCGTAGTAGGAGGCTAGGTCCCTGCCTGTAGGCCTCTCTCCTACCTGTTGAGCGTAGTAGGAGGCTAGGTCCCTGCCTGTAGGCCTCTCTCTACCTGTTGAGCGTAGTAGGAGGCTAGGTCCCTGCCTGTAGGCCTCTCCTACCTGTTGAGCGTAGTAGGAGGCTAGGTCCCTGCCTGTAGGCCTCTCCTACCTGTTGAGCGTAGTAGGAGGCTAGGTCTTTGCGTCCCTGCCTGTAGGCCTCTCCTACCTGTTGAGCGTAGTAGGAGGCTAGGTCTTTGCGTCCCTGCCTGTAGGCCTCTCCTACCTGTTGAGCGTAGTAGGAGGCTAGGTCTTTGCGTCCCTGCCTGTAGGCCTCTCTCCTACCTGTTGAGCGTAGTAGGAGGCTAGGTCCCTGCCTGTAGGCCTCTCCTACCTGTTGAGCGTAGTAGGAGGCTAGGTCCCTGCCTGTAGGCCTCTCTCCTACCTGTTGAGCGTAGTAGGAGGCTAGGTCCCTGCCTGTAGGCCTCTCTCTACCTGTTGAGCGTAGTAGGAGGCTAGGTCCCTGCCTGTAGGCCTCTCCTACCTGTTGAGCGTAGTAGGAGGCTAGGTCCCTGCCTGTAGGCCTCTCTCTACCTGTTGAGCGTAGTAGGAGGCTAGGTCCCTGCCTGTAGGCCTCTCCTACCTGTTGAGCGTAGTAGGAGGCTAGGTCCCTGCCTGTAGGCCTCTCTCCTACCTGTTGAGCGTAGTAGGAGGCTAGGGTCCCTGCCTGTAGGCCTCTCCTACCTGTTGAGCGTAGTAGGAGGCTAGGTCCCTGCCTGTAGGCCTCTCCTACCTGTTGAGCGTAGTAGGAGGCTAGGTCTTTGCGCCCCTGCCTGTAGGCCTCTCCTACCTGTTGAGCGTAGTAGGAGGCTAGGTCCCTGCCTGTAGGCCTCTCTCCTACCTGTTGAGCGTAGTAGGAGGCTAGGTCTTTGCGTCCCTGCCTGTAGGCCTCTCTCCTACCTGTTGAGCGTAGTAGGAGGCTAGGTCCCTGCCTGTAGGCCTCTCTCCTACCTGTTGAGCGTAGTAGGAGGCTAGGTCCCTGCCTGTAGGCCTCTCCTACCTGTTGAGCGTAGTAGGAGGCTAGGTCCCTGCCTGTAGGCCTCTCTCCTACCTGTTGAGCGTAGTAGGAGGCTAGGTCCCTGCCTGTAGGCCTCTCCTACCTGTTGAGCGTAGTAGGAGGCTAGGTCCCTGCCTGTAGGCCTCTCTCTACCTGTTGAGCGTAGTAGGAGGCTAGGTCCCTGCCTGTAGGCCTCTCCTACCTGTTGAGCGTAGTAGGAGGCTAGGTCCCTGCCTGTAGGCCTCTCCTACCTGTTGAGCGTAGTAGGAGGCTAGGTCCCTGCCTGTAGGCCTCTCCTACCTGTTGAGCGTAGTAGGAGGCTAGGTCTTTGCGTCCCTGCCTGTAGGCCTCTCCTACCTGTTGAGCGTAGTAGGAGGCTAGGTCTTTGCGTCCCTGCCTGTAGGCCTCTCCTACCTGTTGAGCGTAGTAGGAGGCTAGGTCTTTGCGTCCCTGCCTGTAGGCCTCTCTCCTACCTGTTGAGCGTAGTAGGAGGCTAGGTCTTTGCGTCCCTGCCTGTAGGCCTCTCCTACCTGTTGAGCGTAGTAGGAGGCTAGGTCTTTGCGTCCCTGCCTGTAGGCCTCTCCTACCTGTTGAGCGTAGTAGGAGGCTAGGTCTTTGCCTGTAGGCCTCTCCTACCTGTTGAGCGTAGTAGGAGGCTAGGTCCCTGCCTGTAGGCCTCTCCTACCTGTTGAGCGTAGTAGGAGGCTAGGTCCCTGCCTGTAGGCCTCTCCTACCTGTTGAGCGTAGTAGGAGGCTAGGTCCCTGCCTGTAGGCCTCTCTCCTACCTGTTGAGCGTAGTAGGAGGCTAGGTCTCTGCCTGTAGGCCTCTCTCCTACCTGTTGAGCGTAGTAGGAGGCTAGGTCCCTGCCTGTAGGCCTCTCTCCTACCTGTTGAGCGTAGTAGGAGGCTAGGTCCCTGCCTGTAGGCCTCTCCTACCTGTTGAGCGTAGTAGGAGGCTAGGTCCCTGCCTGTAGGCCTCTCCTACCTGTTGAGCGTAGTAGGAGGCTAGGTCTCTGCGTCCCTGCCTGTAGGCCTCTCTCCTACCTGTTGAGCGTAGTAGGAGGCTAGGTCCCTGCCTGTAGGCCTCTCTCCTACCTGTTGAGCGTAGTAGGAGGCTAGGTCCCTGCCTGTAGGCCTCTCCTACCTGTTGAGCGTAGTAGGAGGCTAGGTCTTTGCGTCCCTGCCTGTAGGCCTCTCCTACCTGTTGAGCGTAGTAGGAGGCTAGGTCCCTGCCTGTAGGCCTCTCCTACCTGTTGAGCGTAGTAGGAGGCTAGGTCCCTGCCTGTAGGCCTCTCTCCTACCTGTTGAGCGTAGTAGGAGGCTAGGTCCCTGCCTGTAGGCCTCTCCTACCTGTTGAGCGTAGTAGGAGGCTAGGTCCCTGCCTGTAGGCCTCTCCTACCTGTTGAGCGTAGTAGGAGGCTAGGTCCCTGCCTGTAGGCCTCTCCTACCTGTTGAGCGTAGTAAGAGGCTAGGTCCCTGCCTGTAGGCCTCTCTCCTACCTGTTGAGCGTAGTAGGAGGCTAGGTCCCTGCCTGTAGGCCTCTCTCCTACCTGTTGAGCGTAGTAGGAGGCTAGGTCTCTGCGTCCCTGCCTGTAGGCCTCTCCTACCTGTTGAGCGTAGTAGGAGGCTAGGTCTTTGCGTCCCTGCCTGTAGGCCTCTCCTACCTGTTGAGCGTAGTAGGAGGCTAGGTCTTTGCGTCCCTGCCTGTAGGCCTCTCCTACCTGTTGAGCGTAGTAGGAGGCTAGGTCCCTGCCTGTAGGCCTCTCTCCTACCTGTTGAGCGTAGTAGGAGGCTAGGTCCCTGCCTGTAGGCCTCTCTCCTACCTGTTGAGCGTAGTAGGAGGCTAGGTCCCTGCCTGTAGGCCTCTCCTACCTGTTGAGCGTAGTAGGAGGCTAGGTCCCTGCCTGTAGGCCTCTCTCCTACCTGTTGAGCGTAGTAGGAGGCTAGGTCCCTGCCTGTAGGCCTCTCTCCTACCTGTTGAGCGTAGTAGGAGGCTGGTCCCTGCCTGTAGGCCTCTCTCCTACCTGTTGAGCGTAGTAGGAGGCTAGGTCCCTGCCTGTAGGCCTCTCTCCTACCTGTTGAGCGTAGTAGGAGGCTAGGTCCCTGCCTGTAGGCCTCTCCCTACCTGTTGAGCGTAGTAGGAGGCTAGGTCCCTGCCTGTAGGCCTCTCCTACCTGTTGAGCGTAGTAGGAGGCTAGGTCCCTGCCTGTAGGCCTCTCTCTCCTACCTGTTGAGCGTAGTAGGAGGCTAGGTCCCTGCCTGTAGGCCTCTCTCCTACCTGTTGAGCGTAGTAGGAGGCTAGGTCCCTGCCTGTAGGCCTCTCTCCTACCTGTTGAGCGTAGTAGGAGGCTAGGTCCCTGCCTGTAGGCCTCTCCTACCTGTTGAGCGTAGTAGGAGGCTAGGTCCCTGCCTGTAGGCCTCTCCTACCTGTTGAGCGTAGTAGGAGGCTAGGTCCCTGCCTGTAGGCCTCTCCTACCTGTTGAGCGTAGTAGGAGGCTAGGTCCCTGCCTGTAGGCCTCTCTCCTACCTGTTGAGCGTAGTAGAGGCTAGGTCCCTGCCTGTAGGCCTCTCTCCTACCTGTTGAGCGTAGTAGGAGGCTAGGTCCCTGCCTGTAGGCCTCTCCTACCTGTTGAGCGTAGTAGGAGGCTAGGTCCCTGCCTGTAGGCCTCTCTCCTACCTGTTGAGCGTAGTAGGAGGCTAGGTCCCTGCCTGTAGGCCTCTCCCTACCTGTTGAGCGTAGTAGGAGGCTAGGTCCCTGCCTGTAGGCCTCTCTCCTACCTGTTGAGCGTAGTAGGAGGCTAGGTCTTTGCGTCCCTGCCTGTAGGCCTCTCCTACCTGTTGAGCGTAGTAGGAGGCTACGTCTTTGCGCCCCTGCCTGTAGGCCTCTGCAGCCTTGTTGAAGCTCTCCAGCTGTCTGCCTCTCTGGAGCCTGGCCTCCGCTCTGAAGTCTTCATACTCTGGGTCCTCAACGTCCTGGTACTGAGAGAGGGACTGGGGAGGGGCCACTGGTGCTGCACGCATCTGAGAGGGGTAGAGATGGGGGGGTAGAGAGGGGAGGGGGGGAGGGAGGGTAGAGAGGGGGAGGAGGGGGTAGAGAGGGGGAGGAGGGGGAGGGGGGTAGAGAGGGGGATGAGGGGGGTAGAGAGGGGGAGGAGGGGGTAGAGAGGGGGAGGGGGGTAGAGAGGGGGAGGAGGGGGGGAGGGGGGTAGAGAGGGGGAGGGGGGTAGAGAGGGGGAGGAGGGGGTAGAGAGGGGGAGGGGGGTAGAGAGGGGAGGAGGGGGTAGAGAGGGGGAGGAGGGGGTAGAGAGGGGGGAGGAGGGGGGTAGAGAGGGGGAGGAGGGGGTAGAGAGGGGGAGGGGGGTAGAGAGGGGGGAGGGGGGGTAGAGAGGGGGGGGGGTAGAGAGGGGGAGGAGGGGTAGAGAGGGGAGGAGGGGGTAGAGAGGGGGAGGAGGGTAGAGAGGGGGAGGGGGTAGAGAGGGGAGGAGGGGGTAGAGAGGGGGAGGAGGTAGAGAGGGGGAGGGGGTAGAGAGGGGGAGGGGGAGAGAGGTAGAGAGGGGGAGGAGGGGGTAGAGAGGGGGAGGGGGTAGAGAGGGGAGGGGGGTAGAGAGGGGGAGGAGGGGGTAGAGAGGGGGAGGAGGGGGGTAGAGAGGGGAGGGGGGTAGAGAGGGGGAGGAGGGGTAGAGAGGGGGAGGGGAGAGAGGGGGAGGGGGAGAGGGGGGTAGAGAGGGGGAGGGGGAGAGGGGGAGGAGGGGGTAGGGAGGGGAGGAGGGGTAGAGAGGGGGGTAGAGAGGGGGAGGGGGTAGAGAGGAGGAGGGGTAGAGAGGGGGAGGGGGGTAGAGAGGGGGAGGAGGGGTAGAGAGGGGGAGGAGGGGGGTAGAGAGGGGGGAGGGGGGTAGAGAGGGGGAGGGGGTAGAGAGGGGGAGGGGGGTAGAGAGGGGGAGGGGGTAGAGAGGGGGAGGAGGGGTAGAGAGGGGAGGGGGGTAGAGAGGGGGAGGGGGAGAGAGGGGGAGGGGAGGGGGGAGAGAGGGGGAGGGGGTAGGAGGGGGAGGGGGGAGAGAGGGGGAGGAGGGGGGTAGAGAGGGGGAGGGGGGTAGAGAGGGGAGGAGGGGGAGGGGGGTAGAGAGGGGGGAGGGGGGTAGAGAGGGGGAGGAGGGGTAGAGAGGGGGAGGGGGGTAGAGAGGGGGAGGGGGGTAGAGAGGGGAGGGGGTAGAGAGGGGGAGGGGGAGAGAGGGGGAGGGGGAGGAGGGGGTAGAGAGGGGGAGGCGGGGGGTAGAGAGGGGGAGGGGAAAGTGATATTAAAGGGAAAGGTTAGTATTTTACAACTTGATGTTAGATGGTTTATGGGCCAGGAGAAACAGCCACTACAAACTTCAGCTAACTTAAGCCACCGCTAGCTAGCGATGTCAGCTGATAGGGGTGTGGTAGGAGCATGTGGCACCTGTTTGAATGGAGGAGAAAGAGAGAAAGGGTGTGTTAAGTGTTGCCACGGTAGCAACAATTGACTAACGATACAACACCGGGCCCAGCGTCACCATACCAACTAGTATTGTGATGTCACTGCCACGGGTGAAATATTCAGAGGCCTGTTCGCCCCGGAGGCCTTTTCCCCTTTTCTAAACGTTATGCCAATGTGCTACACAAAACACCAGTGACTGATATTCACCTCTACTGAATACAACACATATTGAATTAACTACACACTGTTCACTGACATTCACCTCTACTGAATACAACACATATTGAATTAACTACACACTGTTCAGTGACATTCACCTCTACTGAATACAACACATATTGAATTATCTATACACTGTTCACTGAGAACTCCAGGATGCTGACCTAGGCAGAGTTGCAAAGAAAAAGTATTCCTCTGTCCAGTGACTGTGTTCTTTTGCCCATCTTCATCTTTTCTTTTTATTGGCCAGTCTGAGATATGGCTTTTTCTTTGCAACTCTGCCTAGAAGGTCAGCATCCCAGAGTCGCCTCTTCACTGTTGATGTTGAGACTGGTGTTTTGCGGGTACTATTTAATGAAGCTGCCAGTTGAGGACCTGTGAGGCGTCTGTTTCTCAAACTAGAGACTCTAACGTATTTGTCCTCTTGCTCAGTTGTGCACCGGGGGGCCTCCCACTCCTCTTTCTATTCTGGTTAGAGCCAGTTTGCGCTGTTCTGTGAAGGGAGTAGTACACAGCGTTGTACGAGATCTTAAGTTTCTTGGCAATTTCTCGCATGGAATAGCCTTCATTTCTCAGAACAAGAATAGACTGACGAGTTTCAGAAGAAAGTTATTTGTTTCTGGCCATTTTGAGCCTGTAATTGAACCCACAATTGCTGATGCTCCAGATACTCAACTAGTCTCAAGAAGGCCAGTTTTATTGCTTCTTTAATCAGTACAACAGTTTTCAGCTGTGCTAACATAATTGCAAAAGGGTTTTCTAATGATCAATTAGCCTTTTAAAATGATAAACTTGGAATAGCAAACACAACGTGCCATTGGAACACAGGACTGATGGTTGCTGATAATGGGCCTCTGTACGCCTATGTAGATATTCCATTACAAATCAGCCGTTTCCAGCTACAATAGCCATTTACAACATTAACAATGTCTACACTGTATTTCTGATCAATTTGAACGGTAGTGTATCTCTGGTAAGAACCAGGAAGAATAGAAGGTATCTCTGGTAAGAAGAGTCAGCAGGAAGAATAGAAGGTATCTCTGGTTATAAGAGTCAGCAGGAAGAATAGAAGGTATCTCTGGTAATAAGAGTCAGGAAGAATAGAAGGTATCTCTGGTTATAAGAGTCAGCAGGAAGAATAGAAGGTATCTCTGGTAATAAGAGTCAGGAAGAATAGAAGGTATCTCTGGTTATAAGAGTCAGGGAGAATAGAAGGTATCTCTGGTTATAAGAGTCAGCAGGAAGAATAGAAGGTATCTCTGGTTATAAGAGTCAGCAGGAAGAATAGAAGGTATCTCTGGTAAGAAGAGTCAGGAAGAATAGAAGGTATCTCTGGTAATAAGAGTCAGGAAGAATAGAAGGTATCTCTGGTTATAAGAGTCAGCAGGAAGAATAGAAGGTATCTCTGGTTATAAGAGTCAGCAGGAAGAATAGAAGGTATCTCTGGTTATAAGAGTCAGGAAGAATAGAAGGTAGCTCTGGTAATAAGAGTCAGGAAGAATAGAAGGTATCTCTGGTAATAAGAGTCAGGAAGAATAGAAGGTAGCTCTGGTTATAAGAGTCAGCAGGAAGAATAGAAGGTATCTCTGGTTATAAGAGTCAGGAAGAATAGAAGGTATCTCTGGTAATAAGAGTCAGGAAGAATAGAAGGTATCTCTGGTAATAAGAGTCAGGAAGAATAGAAGGTATCTCTGGTAATAAGAGTCAGCAGGAAGAATAGAAGGTATCTCTGGTAATAAGAGTCAGCAGGAAGAATAGAAGGTATCTCTGGTAATAAGAGTCAGGAAGAATAGAAGGTATCTCTGGTTATAAGAGTCAGCAGGAAGAATAGAAGGTAGCTCTGGTAATAAGAGTCAGCAGGAAGAATAGAAGGTATCTCTGGTAATAAGAGTCAGGAAGAATAGAAGGTATCTCTGGTAATAAGAGTCAGGAAGAATAGAAGGTATCTCTGGTTATAAGAGTCATTAGGAAGAATAGAAGGTAGCTCTGGTTATAAGAGTCAGCAGGAAGAATAGAAGGTATCTCTGGTTATAAGAGTCAGGAAGAATAGAAGGTATCTCTGGTAATAAGAGTCAGGAAGAATAGAAGGTATCTCTGGTTATAAGAGTCAGGAAGAATAGAAGGTATCTCTGGTTATAAGAGTCAGGAAGAATAGAAGGTATCTCTGGTTATAAGAGTCAGGAAGAATAGAAGGTAGCTCTGGTAATAAGAGTCAGGAAGAATAGAAGGTAGCTCTGGTTATAAGAGTCAGGAAGAATAGAAGGTAGCTCTGGTTATAAGAGTCAGCAGGAAGAATAGAAGATAGCTCTGGTTATAAGAGTCAGCAGGAAGAATAGAAGGTAGCTCTGGTTATAAGAGTCAGCAGGAAGAATAGAAGGTAGCTCTGGTTATAAGAGTCAGCAGGAAGAATAGAAGGTAGCTCTGGTTATAAGAGTCAGCAGGAAGAATAGAAGGTAGCTCTGGTTATAAGAGTCAGGAAGAATAGAAGGTATCTCTGGTAATAAGAGTCAGGAAGAATAGAAGGTAGCTCTGGTTCTAAGAGTCAGGAAGAATAGAAGGTAGCTCTGGTTCTAAGAGTCAGGAAGAATAGAAGGTATCTCTGGTTATAAGAGTCAGGAAGAATAGAAGGTATCTCTGGTAATAAGAGTCAGGAAGAATAGAAGGTATCTCTGGTTATAAGAGTCAGGAAGAATAGAAGGTAGCTCTGGTAATAAGAGTCAGCCGGAAGAATAGAAGGTATCTCTGGTAATAAGAGTCAGCAGGAAGAATAGAAGGTAGCTCTGGTTATAAGAGTCAGGAAGAATAGAAGGTATCTCTGGTTATAAGAGTCAGGAAGAATAGAAGGTAGCTCTGGTTATAAGAGTCAGGAAGAATAGAAGGTATCTGGTTATAAGAGTCAGGAAGAATAGAAGGTATCTCTGGTAATAAGAGTCAGCAGGAAGAATAGAAGGTATCTCTGGTAATAAGAGTCAGGAAGAATAGAAGGTAGCTCTGGTTATAAGAGTCATTAGGAAGAATAGAAGGTAGCTCTGGTTATAAGAGTCAGGAAGAATAGAAGGTATCTCTGGTAATAAGAGTCAGGAAGAATAGAAGACTCTCTGGTAATAAGAGTCATTAGGAAGAATAGAAGGTAGCTCTGGTTATAAGAATCAGGAAGAATAGAAGGTAGCTCTGGTTATAAGAGTCAGGAAGAATAGAAGGTAGCTCTGGTTATAAGAATCAGGAAGAATAGAAGGTAGCTCTGGTAATAAGAGTCAGGAAGAATAGAAGGTATCTCTGGTAATAAGAGTCAGGAAGAATAGAAGGTATCTCTGGTTTTAAGAGTCAGCAGGAAGAATAGAAGGTATCTCTGGTTATAAGAGTCAGGAAGAATAGAAGGTATCTCTGGTTATAAGAGTCAGGAAGAATAGAAGGTATCTGGTTATAAGAGTCAGCAGGAAGAATAGAAGGTATCTCTGGTTATAAGAGTCAGGAAGAATATAAGGTATCTCTGGTTATAAGAGTCATTAGGAAGAATAGAAGGTAGCTCTGGTTATAAGAGTCAGGAAGAATAGAAGGTATCTCTGGTTATAAGAGTCATTAGGAAGAATAGAAGGTAGCTCTGGTTATAAGAGTCATTAGGAAGAATAGAAGGTATCTCTGGTTATAAGAGTCAGGAAGAATAGAAGGTATCTCTGGTTATAAGAGTCAGGAAGAATAGAAGGTATCTGGTTATAAGAGTCAGCAGGAAGAATAGAAGGTATCTCTGGTTATAAGAGTCAGGAATAATATAAGGTATCTCTGGTTATAAGAGTCAGGAATAATATAAGGTATCTCTGGTTATAAGAGTCAGGAATAATAGAAGGTAGCTCTGGTTATAAGAGTCATATTTTAACTGTTTGAGCTACAGACAATCTGTTTTCTTTGCTGTAAAGCTGCCAGCCTGTCGTGAAGCTGGTCTTCCTCTCTGGCACTACTGTGTGACAGCAAACTTGCAAAGCCTCCTCAGACTGGCATGTGCTCTTGGTTATACCAGGCGAAATGATACAATGTATCAACTGTGGCTCTGCACTGCTCCAATGTATCAACTGTGGCTCTGCACCGCTCCAATGTATCAACTGTGGCTCTGCACTGCTCCAATGTATCAACTGTGGCTCTGCACCACTCCAATGTATCAACTGTGGCTCTGCACTGCTCCAATGTATCAACTGTGGCTCTGCACCGCTCCAATGTATCAACTGTGGCTCTGCACTGCTCCAATGTATCAACTGTGGCTCTGCACCGCTCCAATGTATCAACTGTGGCTCTGCACTGCTCCAATGTATCAACTGTGGCTCTGCACCGCTCCAATGTATCAACTGTGGCTCTGCACTGCTCCAATGTATCAACTGTGGCTCTGCACCGCTCCAATGTATCAACTGTGGCTCTGCACTGCTCCAATGTATCAACTGTGGCTCTGCACCGCTCCAATGTATCAACTGTGGCTCTGCACCGCTCCAATGTATCAACTGTGGCTCTGCACTGCTCCAATGTATCAACTGTGGCTCTGCACCGCTCCAATGTATCAACTGTGGCTCTGCACCGCTCCAATGTATCAACTGTGGCTCTGCACCGCTCCAATGTATCAACTGAGGCTCTGCACTGCTCCAATGTATCAACTGTGGCTCTGCACCGCTCCAATGTATCAACTGTGGCTCTGCACCGCTCCAATGTATCAACTGTGGCTCTGCACCGCTCCAATGTATCAACTGTGGCTCTGCACTGCTCCAATGTATCAACTGTGGCTCTGCACCGCTCCAATGTATCAACTGTGGCTCTGCACCGCTCCAATGTATCAACTGTGGCTCTGCACCGCTCCAATGTATCAACTGAGGCTCTGCACCGCTCCAATGTATCAACTGTGGCTCTGCACTGCTCCAATGTATCAACTGTGGCTCTGCACCGCTCCAATGTATCAACTGTGGCTCTGCACTGCTCCAATGTATCAACTGAGGCTCTGCACCGCTCCAATGTATCAACTGTGGCTCTGCACTGCTCCAATGTATCAACTGTGGCTCTGCACTGCTCCAATGTATCAACTGTGGCTCTGCACTGCTCCAATGTATCAACTGTGGC
>NW_025535327.1:0-17500 GCF_020615455.1 Coregonus clupeaformis | reverse complement strand
CCAAGCAAATCCATATTAAACATATATTATTACAATAAGCCACAGAAACTGCGACGGGATCTCTTCCTACTTAGGGCGGCGTCTTCCAGGGACATGGCCACTGGCCACTTTCCATTCCACTGTTTCGTACTGTGCTTCATTTAGGCCGTTTCTGTGTTTTCACTTCATTTTTACATTTACATTTACGTCATTTAGCAGACGCTCTTATCCAGAGCGACTTACAGTTAGTGAATACATATTTTTTTATACTGGCCCCCCGTGGGAATCGAACCCACAACCCTGGCGTTGCAAACGCCATGCTCTATCAACTGAGCTACATCCCTGCCGGCTATTCCCTCCCATACCCTGGACGACGCTGGGCCAATTGTGCGCCGCCCCATGGGTCTCCCGGTCGCGGCCGGCTGCGACAGAGCCTGGATTCGAACCAGGATCTCTAGCGGCACAGTTAGCACTGCGATGCAGTGCCTTAGACCACTGCGCCACTTCATCTTCACAACCCGGAGCAACGGCGTCAACGCTGTAGCATATAACTGTAGTAACTGAGGGAGGTATTGTGCGTAGAACCTGGAGATATTTCCATCCGCTTCCATTCTAGAATGTGATGTCATGTAAATGCATCATAATGGATGGATCAATAACCTCAAAATGACCAAACGGTACGGGCTCTGCCCAACAGGGGTGAGTGATGACCAAACGGTACGGCTCTCTGCCCAACAGGGGGTGAGTGATGACCAAACGGTACGGCTCTCTGCCCAACAGGGGTGAGTGATGACCAAACGGTACGGCTCTCTGCCCAACAGGGGTGAGTGATGACCAAACGGTACGGCTCTCTGCCCAACAGGGGTGAGTGATGACCAAACGGTACGGCTCTCTGCCCAACAGGGGTGAGTGATGACCAAACGGTACGGCTCTCTGCCCAACAGGGGTGAGTGATGACCAAACGGTACGGCTCTCTGCACAACAGGGGGTGAGTGATGACCAACGGTACGGCTCTCTGCCCAACAGGGGTGAGTGATGACCAAACGGTGCGGCTCTCTGCCCAACAGGGATGAGTGATGACCAAACGGTCAGCTCTCTGCCCAACAGGGGTGAGTGATGACCAAACGGCACGGCTCTCTGCCCAACAGGGGTGAGTGATGACCAAACGGTACGGCTCTCTGCCCAACAGGGGTGAGTGATGACCAAACGGTACGGCTCTCTGCCCAACAGGGGGTGAGTGATGACCAAACGGTACGGCTCTCTGCCCAACAGGGGTGAGTGATGACCAAACGGTACGGCTCTCTGCCCAACAGGGGTGAGTGATGACCAAACGGCGGCTCTCTGCCCAACAGGGGGTGAGTGATGACCAAACGGTTACGGATCTCTGCCCAACAGGGGTGAGTGATGACCAAACGGTACGGCTCTCTGCCCAACAGGGGGTGAGTGATGACCAAACGGTACGGCTCTCTGCCCAACAGGGGGTGAGTGATGACCAAACGGTACGGCTCTCTGCCCAACAGGGGTGAGTGATGACCAAACGGTACGGCTCTCTGCCCAACAGGGGTGAGTGATGACCAAACGTGCACGGCTCTCTGCACAACAGGGGTGAGTGATGACCAAACGGTACGGCTCTCTGCCCAACAGGGGTGAGTGATGACCAAACGGTAACGGCTCTCTGCCCAACAGGGGTGAGTGATGACCAAACGGCACGGCTCTCTGCCCAACAGGGGGTGAGTGATGACCAAACGGTACGGCTCTCTGCCCAACAGGGGGTGAGTGATGACCAAACGGTACGGCTCTCTGCCCAACAGGGGGTGAGTGATGACCAAACGGTACGGCTCTCTGCCCAACAGGGGGTGAGTGATGACCAAACGGTATCGGCTCTCTGCCCAACAGGGGTGAGTGATGACCAAACGGTACGGCTCTCTGCCCAACAGGGGGGTGAGTGATGACCAAACGGCATGGCTCTGCACAACAGGGGTGAGTGATGACCAACGGTACGGCTCTGCACAACAGGGGGTGAGTGATGACCAAACGGTACGGCTCTGCCCAACAGGGGTGAGTGATGACCAAACGGTACGGCTCTGCCCAACAGGGGTGAGTGATGACCAAACGGTACGGCTCTCTGCCCAACAGGGGTGAGTGATGACCAAACGGTACGGCTCTCTGCCCAACAGGGGTGAGTGATGACCAACGGTACGGCTCTCTGCCCAACAGGGGTGAGTGATGACCAAACGGTACGGCTCTCTGCCCAACAGGGGGTGAGTGATGACCAAAGCGGTACGGCTCTCTGCCCAACAGGGGTGAGTGATGACCAAACGGTACGGCTCTCTGCCCAACAGGGGGTGAGTGATGACCAAACGGTACGGCTCTCTGCCCAACAGGGATGAGTGATGACCAAACGGGTACGGCTCTGCCCAACAGGGGGTGAGTGATGACCAAACGGTACGGCTCTCTGCCCAACAGGGGTGAGTGATGACCAAACGGTACGGCTCTCTGCCCAACAGGGGTGAGTGATGACCAAACGGTACGGCTCTCTGCACAACAGGGGTGAGTGATGACCAAACGGTACGGCTCTCTGCCCAACAGGGGGTGAGTGAGTGAGTTCAAAAATGTTTCTGTTTTGCGGCAAAACGTGTTCAATAGTAACAATTTCAGTTGAGTGAACGTTCCAAAAATGTTAAACGTTAAGCAGCAAACAGCTATTTTTTTTGGGTAAGGATTACTGTGGCATTTCAGCATTTTAATATCCAAACTGCAAATGACCTTGCTGTTCCTATTACATGTCATAGAAAGGCGACGTGGACACATGATTATGAGTAGTGGAAGGGTAGAAACCAAACAAACTTATGAGTCTCTCTCTCTCTCTCTCTCTCTCTCTCTCCAGGTCTGTCTCTCTCTGTCCATCTCTCTCTCTCTCTCCAGGTCTGTCTCTCTCTGTCCATCTCTCTCTCTCTCTCCAGGTCTGTCTCTCTCTGTCCATCTCTCTCTCTCTCTCCAGGTCTGCGTCTCTCTGTCCATCTCTCTCTCTCTCTCCAGGTCTGCGTCTCTCTGTCCATCTCTCTCTCTCTCTCCAGGTCTGTCTCTCTCTCTCCATCTCTCTCTCTCTCTCCAGGTCTGCGTCTCTCTGTCCATCTCTCTCTCCAGGTCTGCGTCTCTCTGTCCATCTCTCTCTCTCCAGGTCTGATTATGAGTAGTGGAAGGGTAGAAACCAAACAAACTTATGAGTCTCTCTCTCTCTCTCTCCAGGTCTGTCTCTCTCTGTCCATCTCTCTCTCTCTCTCCAGGACTGTCTCTCTCTGTCCATCTCTCTCTCTCTCTCTCTGTCCATCTCTCTTTCTCTCTCCAGGTCTGTCTCTCTCTGTCCATCTCTCTCTCTCTCTCCAGGTCTGTGTCTCTCTGTCCATCTCTCTCTCTCTCTCTCTCTCTCTCTGTCCATCTCTCTCTCTCTCTCCAGGTCTGTGTCTCTCTGTCCATCTCTCTCTCTCCAGGTCTGTCTCTCTCTGTCCATCTCTCTCTCTCTCTCCAGGTCTGTGTCTCTCTGTCCATCTCTCCCTCTCTCTCCAGGTCTGTCTCTCTCTGTCCATCTCTCTCTCTCCAGGTCTGTCTCTCTCTGTCCATCTCTCCCTCTCTCTCCAGGTCTGTCTCTCTCTGTCCATCTCTCTCTCTCTAGGTCTGTCTCTCTCTGTCCATCTCTCTCTCTCTCCAGGTCTGTGTCTCTCTGTCCATCTCTCCCTCTCTCTCCAGGTCTGTCTCTCTCTGTCCATCTCTCTCTCTCCAGGTCTGTCTCTCTCTGTCCATCTCTCCCTCTCTCTCCAGGTCTGTGTCTCTCTGTCCATCTCTCTCTCTCTCTCCAGGTCTGTCTCTCTCTGTCCATCTCTCTCTCTCTCTCCAGGTCTGTCTCTCTCTGTCCATCTCTCTCTCTCTCTCCAGGTCTGTCTCTCTCTGTCCATCTCTCTCTCTCTCTCCAGGTCTGTCTCTCTCTGTCCATCTCTCTCTCTCTCTCTCAGGTCTGTCTCTCTCTGTCCATCTCTCTCTCTCTCTCCAGGTCTGTCTCTCTCTGTCCATCTCTCTCTCTCTCTCCAGGTCTGTCTCTCTGTCCATCTCTCTCTCTCCAGGTCTGTCTCTCTCTGTCCATCTCTCCCTCTCTCTCCAGGTCTGTCTCTCTCTGTCCATCTCTCTCTCTCTCTCCAGGTCTGTCTCTCTCTGTCCATCTCTCTCTCTCTCTCCAGGTCTGTCTCTGTCCATCTCTCTCTCTCCAGGTCTGTCTCTCTCTGTCCATCTCTCCCTCTCTCTCCAGGTCTGTCTCTCTCTGTCCATCTCTCTCTCTCTCTCTCCAGGTCTGTCTCTGTCCATCTCTCTCTCTCTCTCCAGGTCTGTCTCTCTCTGTCCATCTCTCCCTCTCTCTCCAGGTCTGTCTCTCTCTGTCCATCTCTCTCTCTCTCTCCAGGTCTGTCTCTCTCTGTCCATCTCTCTCTCTCTCTCCAGGTCTGTCTCTCTCTGCCATCTCTCTCTCCTCTCCAGGTCTGTCTCTGTCCATCTCTCTCTCTCTCTCCAGGTCTGTCTCTCTCTGTCCATCTCTCTCTCTCTGTCTCTCTCTGTCCATCTCTCTCTCTCCAGGTCTGTCTCTCTCTGTCCATCTCTCTCTCTCTCTCCAGGTCTGTCTCTCCTCTCTCTCTCTCTCTCCAGGTCTGTCTCTCTCTGTCCATCTCTCTCTCTCTCTCCAGGTCTGTGTCTCTCTGTCCATCTCTCTCTCTCTCTCAGGTCTGTCTCTCTCTGTCCATCTCTCCTCTCTCTCAGGTCTGTCTCTCTCTGTCCATCTCTCCCCTGTCCATCTCTCTCTCTCTGTCCATCTCTCTCTCTCTCCAGGTCTGTCTCTCTCTGTCCATCTCTCTCTCTCTCTCCAGGTCTGTCTCTCTCTGTCCATCTCTCCCTCTCTCTCCAGGTCTGTCTCTCTGTCCATCTCTCCCTCTCTCTCAGGTCTGTCTCTCTCTGTCCATCTCTCTCTCTGTCCATCTCTCTCTCCCAGGTCTGTCTCTCTGTCCATCTCTCTCTCTCTCTCAGGTCTGTCTCTCTCTGTCCATCTCTCTCTCTCTCTCCAGGTCTGTCTCTCTCTGTCCATCTCTCCCTCTCTCTCTCCAGGTCTGTCTCTCTGTCCATCTCTCCCTCTCCAGGTCTGTCTCTCTCTGTCCATCTCTCTCTCTCTGTCCATCTCTCTCTCTCTCTCCAGGTCTGTCTCTCTCTGTCCATCTCTCCCTCTCTCTCCAGGTCTGTCTCTCTCTGTCCATCTCTCTCTCTCTCTCCAGGTCTGTCTCTCTCTGTCCATCTCTCCCTCTCTCTCCAGGTCTGTCTCTCTGTCCATCTCTCCCTCTCCAGGTCTGTCTCTCTCTGTCCATCTCTCTCTCTCTGTCCATCTCTCTCTCTCTCTCCAGGTCTGTCTCTCTCTGTCCATCTCTCCCTCTCTCTCCAGGTCTGTCTCTCTCTGTCCATCTCTCTCTCTCTCTCCAGGTCTGATTATGAGTAGTGGAAGGGTAGAAACCAAACAGACGTATGTTCTCCACACACCACCTTCTCAGACTGTTAGCTAACGTTAGTGAACTATTGACTCTTAAACTAACCTGTTTACCCCAACTCTTAAACTAACCTGTTTACCCCAACTCTTAAACTAACCTGTTTACCCCAACTATTAAACTAACCTGTTTACCCCAACTCTTAACTAACCTGTTTACCCCAACTCTTAACTAACCTGTTTACCCCAACTCTTAAACTAAACTGTTTACCCCAACTCTTAAACTAACCTGTTTACCCCAACTCTTAAACTAACCTGTTTACCCCAACTCTTAACTAACCTGTTTACCCCAACTCTTAACTAACCTGTTTACCCCAACTCTTAACTAACCTGTTTACCCCAACTCTTAAACTAACCTGTTTACCCCAACTCTTAAACTAACCTGTTTACCCCAACTCTTAAACTAACCCGGTAACTGAGTTGGGGTTAACAGGTTAGTTTAAGAGTTGGTTTACCTCAACTCTTAAAAGTAACCCTGAAATCCATTCAAATAAAGCAAGGTACATCATGAGTCAAATAAGCACTAGTCCTAAAACATAGGAAGCAAGCTGGCAGATCAGTCAGACCAATTGGATCCAAGAGAAAGAATGTTCCGTGATCCTACAGGAAATACGGGAGGTTATTAAACGCTCCTGAGTTGAGAATATTAGTGGCAGATCCAGAGACCCAAAAGCTGAACAGATAAACTTATTTTTGAGGGGGGGTGGCATTAAATCAAATGATCTCCAATGATTTGCCGCCCGTCCCCCTAGTACTATATAAAGTGTGTGTGTGTGTGTGTGTGTGTGTGTGTGTGTGTGTGTGTGTACTTACTCTCTTGCAGTAGATGGTAGGAGAGCGCTGCTTGTCTCTGCTTCTCCTAGAAAGACAACATCATTCAGGGTTAACCAAAGACTTAACACACACACACACACACACACACACACACACACACACACTGACCCAGGGAACACACACACCACCGACCCAGGTAACACACACACACACACACACACCACCGACCCAGGTAACACACACACACACACACACACTGACCCAGGGAACACACACACACACACCACCGACCCAGGAACACACACACACACACACACACACACACACACTGATCCAGGTAACACACACACACACACACTGACCCAGGGAACACACACACCACCGACCCAGGTAACACACACACACACACACCACTGACCCAGGTAACACACACACACACACACTGACCCAGGTAACACACACACACTGACCCAGGTAACACACACACACACACACACACACACCACCGACCGAGGTAACACACACACACACCACCGACCCAGGTAACACACACACACACACACCACCGACCCAGGTAACACACACACACACACACACCACCGACCGAGGTAACACACACACACACACACCACCGACCCAGGTAACACACACACACACACACACACCACCGACCGAGGTAACACACACACACTGACCCAGGTAACACACACACACACACACACACACACCACCGACCGAGGTAACACACACACACCACCGACCCAGGTAACACACACACACACACACCACCGACCCAGGTAACACACACACACACACACACACACCACCGACCGAGGTAACACACACACACACACACCACCGACCCAGGTAACACACACACACACACACACACCACCGACCGAGGTAACACACACACACACCTGGACAGTGTCCTTCCATTTCTGGTGCAGCAGTTTGGCCATGTTGAGGTCCATGGTCACAGAGTAGTCATCAGGAGAACACACACCTGGCAACCAAGAACAGAAGAACACACACCTGGCAACCAAGAACAGAATAACACACACCTGGCAACCAAGAACAGAAGAACACACACCTGGCAACCAAGAACAGAATAACACACACCTGGCAACCAAGAACAGAATAACACACACCTGGCAACCAAGAACAGAATAACACACACCTGGCAACCAAGAACAGAATAACACACACCTGACAACCAAGAACAGGAGAACACACACCTGACAACCAAGAACAGAAGAACACACACCTGACAACCAAGAACAGAAGAACACACACCTGGCAACCAAGAACAGAAGAACACACACCTGACAACCAAGAACAGAAGAACACACACCTGGCAACCAAGAACAGAAGAACACACACCTGGCAACCAAGAACAGAAGAACACACACCTGACAACCAAGAACAGAAGAACACACACCTGGCAACCAAGAACAGAAGAACACACACCTGGCAACCAAGAACAGAAGAACACACACCTGACAACCAAGAACAGAAGAGCTCAGGGAGTGGGTCTGTGCTGTGTGTGTGTGTGTTACCTGGGTCAGTGGTGTGTGTGTGTGTGTGACCTGGGTCAGTGTGTGTGTGTGTGTTACCTGGGTCAGTGGTGTGTGTGTGTGTTACCTGGGTGGACACCGACAGGGCCGAACAGCTCAGACAGTTGCAGGGCCAGTTCTGTAGGCAGCTTCAGTTCAACACTCTGGATGTCCAAGTGCCTGATCCTCCTCTCCTCCCTCTCCATCCTCCCCTTCCTCTCCTCTCTCTCCTCCTCCTCCTCTCTTCTCTCCATCTCCTCCAGCTGGGCTAGGAGCGACTGGGTCACCTCCTCGTCTCCCTCCTCCTCCCCCCGTTTCTCCCACTGCTCCGCTCTAGCTCCGCTCTCCGAGCCCCGAGCCACTTCCTGCTCTGCGACATCTCTTCCTGGTGGTCTGGGCTCCAGACGAGTGGACTCTCCCAACGGGGTGTTTTCTTCCTCTGAGCCGCCCCCACCCCAAGACACAGGATGGTTCAGTCCACTAACCTCCCCTAACCCTCCCTCCACGCCTCCCCCTGTCCTCCACCCCTCCTCCCTTCTTCCCATTACAACAACCCTCTCACTATCAGAACAGCTGGAGGCCGAAGCCTGCACTTCTGCCTCCTGCCCTCCTGGGGGCGCAACCTCTCTCTCTGTCCTCCCCTCCAGCCCCCCTTGACAGTCCAGCCCCACCCCCACGGCCAAGTCCAGATCATCATCCTCCCCTCCTCCACCCTCTTCTTCTTCATCCTCCTCTTCCTCTAAGAACAGTCTCTCTCCAGAGTCTAGCAACAGATTACTGGTCCACTCCAGGTCCTGAGGAAGGAAACGAATGACACATTAATAATTCATCTAGTGTGGGTCCCAAATGTGTCCTGTCCAGAGGGTGTCCTGTACATCAAGCTGTCTCACTACAGAAACAGGAGATAGATTAGTGTCCTGTCCAGGGGGTGTCCTGGTACATCAAGCTGTCTCACTACAGAAACAGGAGATAGATTAGTGTCCTGTCCAGGGGGTGTACTGTACATCAAGCTGCCTCACTACAGAAACAGGAGATAGACTAGTGTCCTGTCCAGGGGGTGTACTGGTACATCAAGCTGCCTCACTACAGAAACAGGAGATAGACTAGTGTCCTGTCCAGGGGGTGTACTGGTACATCAAGCTGTCTCTCTACAGAAACAGGAGATAGACTAGTGTCCTGTCCAGGGGGTGTACTGGTACATCAAGCTGCCTCACTACAGAAACAGGAGATAGACTAGTGTCCTGTCCAGGGGGTGTACTGTACATCAAGCTGTCTCACTACAGAAACAGGAGATAGACTAGTGTCCTGTCCAGGGGGTGTACTGGTACATCAAGCTGCCTCACTACAGAAACAGGAGATAGACTAGTGTCCTGTCCAGGGGGTGTACTGTACATCAAGCTGTCTCACTACAGAAACAGGAGATAGACTAGTGTCCTGTCCAGGGGGTGTACTGTACATTGTGATGTCACGAGAGGCTGTGTCCTGGAGGGACGTTACATCCCCCTGAGGTGGCTGCAAACCCAGACAGCTATGGCTCCATCTGCTGGTATGGTCGGGAACTCCACCCCTCTATGGCCAATCTTCACACGCAGCTGAAACAAATGAGGAGCTGATGAGCTGAAGGTTTGGGAAGGGAAGAGCACACTGAGGGGAGTGTGTGGGGGTGAAGAGACACAGTCTCCAACCTGGGCTCTCTGGAGGACAAGAGTGCTGCACGTCCACTTCCATGAGGAATATAAGGATTTGGAGATACTTACCTTTGGGGAAATACTCACCTTTGGATATATGCACCTGTGGAAATACGTGTGGGACATTTGGAAGGACGTTTTGCTGGGTTGGCCACTAGCTGCAACGTGGAATACAGTAAGACTGGGGAAAAGTTATTTGAGCGAGTGAGAGTTATGATTTTGGATGTGGAAGAGACATCCCTGAACTGTTAACCCTTAAAGAGCCACAAGAGAACAGAATTGTGTTATACTTTCGTTAGTTTCCCAAGACCTTTAATAAAATCCTTGTTTTGATTGAACCTGGTCTCCTTGCACTACTTGAGCAATCCCGCTGAAAGCTGTGTAGCCTCTCGTGACATCACAGATGGTGGAGAATACGGGCACGCTCAAGCGTTAATAGTGCATGTCAGAGGAGGATACCGAAGGTTTGATCACCCAGTTTTCCAAGTTGGCGTAGGCTCCCCGCCGACTGAAATGGAGGACATATTGAAAGCCCTTGTTGCTGGCCAGCAAGCCCAGATGCAAGCAAACGTGGCTCTCTTGGAGGAGCAAAAGAAAGCCAACCTTCTGAAGGCAGAGGAATTGCAGTTGCAGAGACAGAGGGTGGTCCAAAATACCCGCCCAATAAAGGCAAGTGACTTTATATCTAAGATGGGAGCTACCGATGACATTGAGGCATACCTGCATGCATTTGAGGCCACGGCCACTAGGGGAAGCCTGGCCCAAGCAACAGTGGGTTGGTCTGTTAGCCCCCTTTCTAACCGGGGAATCGCTGAATGCTGTCCGGGACCTGGGCCCTGACCAGGTTACTGACTATGATGCCCTGAAGTCTGAGATCCTCAGCAGATATGGACTCACAAAGTTTGGTATGGCCCAGCGCTTTCACAGCTGGACCTTCCAACCAGACCAACCTCCTCGGGCGCAGATGCATGAACTTGTCCGAATCGCAAGGAAATGGCTGGATCCGCAGAGGAATACAGCAGCGGCGGTGGTGGAGGCCGTTGTGGTGGATCGTTACCTACGCGCCCCCTGCCTTATGAGGCAAAAACGGTTCATCAGTCAACAGGCCTTGACCACGGCTGATCCTGACCGTGGAAGCTGTGAAAAGTACCAGGCCACAGCGGAGATGCTGAATGCTTCCCGAAAAGACCCCAGGAGGGCGGCCCCACCACAAATGGGAAGAACCCGTCCAAAGGACCCCCAAGGTCTCGAACCCAGCCACGTCAGGACTTATCCCGGCTCCAGGGGGGAGCCAGAAACCAGGCGGGTCCAAGAAGAGTACACCAGGAGGGGGAAACTCGACAGTGTTACCGGTGTGGGGAGATGGGACATATCTCCTGGCAGTGTGGGAAACCAGCCGATGAACCTATGCCCACTGCGGAGTCCTCCAGCTCAGCACCCACACACCGTGTTGCCTCGCTCTTGGGAGTCGTAGATGGCGGCCCAGATCGACCCCCCCACCTGCCCGGTAACTGTGAATCACCATGATGTGGGAGGCCTTACTGGATTCTGTAGCCGGGCCACCCTGGTGCGTAAGGATTTGGTGGGCCCAACGTGTCTGACCCCGGGAAAGTCCTCCCAGTTTCCTGTGTCCATGGGGACACCAGAGAATACCCCATTACTGAACTTACAATGACCAGCACACGGGGAACCATACACACGACGGCGGGGGTGGTTGATTCCCCTCCCGTCCCCTGTCCTAATTGGACGAGACTGCCCAGCCTTTTACCCACTCTGGAGAGAGTCTCAGGAGAGGATAACCCGAGTACCTCGGAAACGGAGAGGCAAGACTCATCCTGGGAAGGCTCCGGTGCAATCCTCCGAGTTACTCACTCCAGCCCGGGCTCTGATAGGGATGGCAGGTGCTCAGACCGACACAGAGACGGAGCTACAGAATCTGGACAAAGAACTGTCTGGTCTGAAGGGGACCGCTGAGAGGTATCGTTTGTTAAAGCAACAGTTAGACATGAAGACAGAAGAGTTAGATATCCTCCAGGCTAAACTCCAACAGAGCTCCTTCCCTAAGCAACAGGAGGAGCTGGAGAGGCTGCGCAGGACCATCGAGGAGTGTGAGGAGACCCTGCGCAGGAGTAAGGAGGTCCAGAAGAAGGCAGAGGGGAGAAGTACAAGGTGTTGGAGAACAAGATGAAGAATGCGGAGGCAGAGAGAGAAAGGAACTGAAAGCTGCTCAACAGAAGCTAAACTCTGCTAAAACCAAGGCTGATGCATTCAGTAAGAAACTCAAGGAGAGACAACAGGAGGCTGAGTCCCTGGTCCTAGAGTTGGAGGAGTTGAAGAGAGAGCAGGCTGGCAAGCACCACGGCAATGCGGACGCCCCTCTCCCGGCGTGATGCCTTCTTCGCTGCCTTTACCCGACGAGGACGTCGGTCCCGAGAGGGGGGATGTGTGATGTCACGAGAGGCTGTGTCCTGGAGGGACGTTACATCCCCCTGAGGTGGCTGCAAACCCAGACAGCTATGGCTCCATCTGCTGGTATGGTCGGAACTCCACCCCTCTATGGCCAATCTTCACACGCAGCTGAAACAAATGAGGAGCTGATGAGCTGAAGGTTTGGGAAGGGAAGAGACACACTGAGGGGAGGTGTGTGGGGGGTGAAGAGACACAGTCTCAACCTGGGCTCTCTGGAGGACAAGAGTGCTGCACGTCCACTTCCATGAGGAATATAAGGATTTGGAGATACTTACCTTTGGGGAAATACTCACCTTTGGATATATGCACCTGTGGAAATACGTGTGGGACATTTGGAAGGACGTTTTGCTGGGTTGGCCACTAGCTGCAACGTGGAATACAGTAAGACTGGGGAAAAGTTATTTGAGCGAGTGAGAGTTATGATTTTGGATGTGGAAGAGACATCCCTGAACTGTTAACCCTTAAAGAGCCACAAGAGAACAGAATTGTGTTATACTTTCGTTAGTTTCCCAAGACCTTTAATAAAATCCTTGTTTTGATTGAACCTGGTCTCCTTGCACTACTTGAGCAATCCCGCTGAAAGCTGTGTAGCCTCTCGTGACATCACAACATCAAGCTGTCTCACTACAGAAACAGGAGATAGACTAGTGTCCTGTCCAGGGGGTGTACTGGTACATCAAGCTGTCTCACTACAGAAACAGGAGATAGACTAGTGTCCTGTCCAGGGGTGTACTGGTACATCAAGCTGTCTCACTACAGAAACAGGAGATAGACTAGTGTCCTGTCCAGGGGGTGTACTGGTACATCAAGCTGTCTCACTACAGAAACAGGAGATAGACTAGTGTCCTGTCCAGGGGGTGTACTGGTACATCAAGCTGCCTCACTACAGAAACAGGAGATAGACTAGTGTCCTGTCCAGGGGGTGTACTGGTACATCAAGCTGTCTCACTACAGAAACAGGAGATAGACTAGTGTCCTGTCCAGGGGGTGTACTGGTACATCAAGCTGTCTCACTACAGAAACAGGAGATAGACTAGTGTCCTGTCCAGGGGGTGTACTGGTACATCAAGCTGTCTCACTACAGAAACAGGAGATAGACTAGTGTCCTGTCCAGGGGGTGTACTGGTACATTAAGCTGTCTCACTACAGAAACAGGAGATAGGCTAGTGTCCTGTCCAGAGGGTGTCCTGGTACATCAAGCTGTCTCACTACAGAAACAGGAGATAGACTAGTGTCCTGTCCAGGGGGTGTCCTGTACATCAAGCTGTCTCACTACAGAAACAGGAGATAGGCTAGTGTCCTGTCCAGAGGGTGTCCTGGTACATCAAGCTGTCTCACTACAGAAACAGGAGATAGACTAGTGTCCTGTCCAGGGGGTGTCCTGTACATCAAGCTGTCTCACTACAGAAACAGGAGATAGACTAGTGTCCTGTCCAGGGGTGTACTGTACATCAAGCTGTCTCACTACAGAAACAGGATAGACTAGTGTCCTGTCCAGGGGGTGTACTGGTACATCAAGCTGTCTCACTACAGAAACAGGGAGATAGACTAGTGTCCTGTCCAGGGGGTGTACTGTACATCAAGCTGTCTCACTACAGAAACAGGAGATAGACTAGTGTCCTGTCCAGGGGGTGTACTGGTACATCAAGCTGTCTCACTACAGAAACAGGAGATAGACTAGTGTCCTGTCCAGGGGGTGTACTGGTACATCAAGCTGTCTCACTACAGAAACAGGAGATAGACTAGTGTCCTGTCCAGGGGGTGTACTGGTACATCAAGCTGTCTCACTACAGAAACAGGAGATAGACTAGTGTCCTGTCCAGGGGGTGTACTGGTACATCAAGCTGTCTCACTACAGAAACAGGAGATAGACTAGTGTCCTGTCCAGGGGGTGTACTGGTACATCAAGCTGTCTCGTCCAGGGGGTGTACTGTACATCAAGCTGTCTCACTACAGAAACAGGAGATAGACTAGTGTCCTGTCCAGGGGGTGTACTGGTACATCAAGCTGTCTCACTACAGAAACAGGAGATAGGCTAGTGTCCTGTCCAGGGGGTGTCCTGGTACATCAAGCTGTCTCACTACAGAAACAGGAGATAGACTAGCGTCCTGTCCAGGGGGTGTACTGTACATCAAGCTGTCTCACTACAGAAACAGGAGATAGACTAGTGTCCTGTCCAGGGGGTGTACTGTACATCAAGCTGTCTCACTGCAGAAACAGGAGATAGACTAGTGTCCTGTCCAGGGGGTGTACTGGTACATCAAGCTGTCTCACTACAGAAACAGGAGATAGACTAGTGTCCTGTCCAGGGGGTGTACTGGTACATCAAGCTGTCTCACTACAGAAACAGGAGATAGACTAGTGTCCTGTCCAGGGGGTGTACTGGTACATCAAGCTGTCTCACTTCAGAAACAGGAGATAGGCTAGTGTCCTGTCCAGGGGGTGTACTGTACATCAAGCTGTCTCACTACAGAAACAGGAGATAGACTAGTGTCCTGTCCAGGGGGTGTCCTGTACATCAAGCTGTCTCACTACAGAAACAGGAGGTAGACTAGTGTCCTGTCCAGGGGTTGTCCTGTACATCAAGCTGTCTAACTACAGAAACAGGAGATAGACTAGTGTCCTGTCCAGGGGGTGTACTGTACATCAAGCTGTCTCACTACAGAAACAGGAAATAGACTAGCGTCCTGTCCAGGGGGTGTCCTGTACATCAAGCTGTCTCACTACAGAAACAGGAGATAGGCTAGTGTCCTGTCCAGGGGGTGTACTGGTACATCAAGCTGTCTCACTACAGAAACAGGAGATAGGCTAGTGTCCTGTCCAGGGGGTGTCCTGGTACATCAAGCTGTCTCACTACAGAAACAGGAGATAGGCTAGTGTCCTGTCCAGGGGGTGTACTGGTACATCAAGCTGTCTCACTACAGAAACAGGAGATAGACTAGTGTCCTGTCCAGGGGGTGTCCTCTACATCAAGCTGTCTCACTACAGAAACAGGAGATAGACTAGTGTCCTGTCCAGGGGGTGTCCTGTACATCAAGCTGTCTCACTACAGAAACAGGAGATAGATTAGTGTCCTGTCCAGGGGGTGTACTGGTACATCAAGCTGTCTCACTACAGAAACAGGAGATAGACTAGTGTCCTGTCCAGGTGGTGAACTGTACATCAAGCTGCCTCACTACAGAAACAGGAGATAGACTAGTGTCCTGTCCAGGTGGTGAACTGTACATCAAGCTGTCTCACTACAGAAACAGGAGATAGACTAGTGTCCTGTCCAGAGGGTGTCCTCTACATCAAGCTGTCTCACTACAGAAACAGGATAGACTAGTGTCCTGTCCAGGGGGTGTCCTGTACATCAAGCTGTCTCACTACAGAAACAGGAGATAGGCTAGTGTCCTGTCCAGGGGGTGTACTGGTACATCAAGCTGTAGACTAGTGTCCTGTCCAGGGGGTGTCCTGTACATCAAGCTGTCTCACTACAGAAACAGGAGATAGACTAGTGTCCTGTCCAGGGGGTGTACTGTACATCAAGCTGTCTCACTACAGAAACAGGATAGACTAGTGTCCTGTCCAGGGGGTGTACTGGTACATCAAGCTGTCTCACTACAGAAACAGGAGATAGACTAGTGTCCTGTCCAGGGGGTGTACTGTACATCAAGCTGTCTCACTACAGAAACAGGAGATAGACTAGTGTCCTGTCCAGGGGTTGTACTGTACATCAAGCTGTCTCACTACAGAAACAGGAGATAGATTAGTGTCCTGTCCAGGGGTGTACTGGTACATCAAGCTGTCTCACTACAGAAACAGGAGATAGACTAGTGTCCTGTCCAGGGGGTGTCCTGTACATCAAGCTGTCTCACTACAGAAACAGGAGATAGACTAGTGTCCTGTCCAGGGGGTGTACTGGTACATCAAGCTGTCTCACTACAGAAACAGGAGATAGACTAGTGTCCTGTCCAGGGGGTGTACTGGTACATCAAGCTGTCTCACTACAGAAACAGGAGATAGACTAGTGTCCTGTCAGGGGGTGTCCTGTACATCAAGCTGTCTCACTACAGAAACAGGAGATATACTAGTGTCCTGTCCAGGGGTGTCCTGTACATCAAGCTGTCTCACTACAGAAACAGGAGATAGATTAGTGTCCTGTCCAGGGGGTGTACTGGTACATCAAGCTGTCTCACTACAGAAACAGGAGATAGACTAGTGTCCTGTCCAGGGGGTGTCCTGTACATCAAGCTGTCTCACTACAGAAACAGGAGATAGACTAGTGTCCTGTCCAGGGGGTGTACTGGTACATCAAGCTGTCTCACTACAGAAACAGGAGATAGACTAGTGTCCTGTCCAGGGGGTGTACTGGTACATCAAGCTGTCTCACTACAGAAACAGGAGATAGACTAGTGTCCTGTCCAGGGGGTGTCCTGTACATCAAGCTGTCTCACTACAGAAACAGGAGATAGACTAGTGTCCTGTCCAGGGGTGTACTGGTACATCAAGCTGTCTCACTACAGAAACAGGAGATAGACTAGTGTCCTGTCCAGGGGGTGTACTGGTACATCAAGCTGTCTCACTACAGAAACAGGAGATAGACTAGTGTCCTGTCCAGGGGGTGTACTGGTACATCAAGCTGTCTCACTACAGAAACAGGAGACAGACTAGTGTCCTGTCCAGGGGGTGTCCTGTACATCAAGCTGTCTCACTACAGAAACAGGAGATAGACTAGTGTCCTGTCCAGGGGGTGTCCTGGTACATCAAGCTGTCTCACTACAGAAACAGGAGATAGACTAGTGTCCTGTCCAGGGGGTGGACTGGTACATCAAGCTGTCTCACTACAGAAACAGGAGATAGACTAGTGTCCTGTCCAGGGGGTGTACTGTACATCAAGCTGTCTCACTACAGAAACAGGAGATAGACTAGTGTCCTGTCCAGGGGGTGTACTGGTACATCAAGCTGTCTCACTACAGAAACAGGAGATAGACTAGTGTCCTGTCCAGGGGGTGTACTGGTACATCAAGCTGTCTCACTACAGAAACAGGAGATAGACTAGTGTCCTGTCCAGGGGTGTACTGTACATCAAGCTGTCTCACTACAGAAACAGGAGATAGACTAGTGTCCTGTCCAGGGGGTGTACTGTACATCAAGCTGTCTCACTACAGAAACAGGAGATAGACTAGTGTCCTGTCCAGGGGTGTACTGGTACATCAAGCTGTCTCACTACAGAAACAGGAGATAGACTAGTGTCCTGTCCAGGGGGGTGTACTGGTACATCAAGCTGTCTCACTACAGAAACAGGAGATAGACTAGTGTCCTGTCCAGGGGGTGTACTGTACATCAAGCTGTCTCACTACAGAAACAGGAGATAGACTAGTGTCCTGTCCAGGGGGTGTACTGTACATCAAGCTGTCTCACTACAGAAACAGGAGATAGACTAGTGTCCTATGGGCTGTTCTGGCTCAGACAAGGCTTCCTCC
>NW_025535326.1:0-104800 GCF_020615455.1 Coregonus clupeaformis | reverse complement strand
TCTGTGTATCTAATCAACATCGTCTCACCTGTCTGAAAATGTGACAACATCAGGACAAACCATGTTAGACCCAGGTATAAAGGGGACTGCTATAATTGGTCTCATTCCTATACTTGCAGATTGCATTGCATCCAGCCAGTTCGGCATCAGATTGTTGTATCGCCATGTGTTAAGCTGATTATGTTATACCCCTATCCAGGCGTTGTGAATCTTCAATCTGCAATGTAGTCATCCTGAACCTGGCCTATAGTGAATCATCATTCCATCCACTCCACCCACTTCCCTGCACAACAACTAATGCTTCAGTTAGGTTGAGGTCGTTAGATCGTTAGTTCGTCATTTAATTGACAGAGGAATAATCAATAATTACACACAGGTAAATTAAATATGTAAATATACTGTATGCAAAAACACACCACACAAATTCTAACTCAAAATCACTGGAAACTAATATATTCCTCCCAGATTTTCAGAAACTCTGGTAATTAACTGGTCATTTTAGGAAATCTTTGAAAACTTTGGGGGAATTCACACTTATTTTTTAAGAATTCTTTATATGGTTAAGGAGAAATGTAGCCTAATTAATGACAAAAACATATATTGAAGAATGATTTATAGAGCTGGAAAGATGGCCCAACCCCATCATTGTCACTGTCTCTTCTGTGACTATCACGACTCAGGATAAACACACTGGTACGACCTGACAAGACAAACTGGCAACAGACAAACAGAAAACGCAGGTATAAATACACTGGGGATAATGGGGAAAAATGGGAGACACCTGGTGGGGGGTGGAGACAAGCACAAGACAGGTGAAACATCAGGGTGTGACAGTGACAGCATGCTGTAGGCAGAGCCATGCAATTGTCCCTCCCTTTGCAACCCTACACACAGATACATTAATTGTATACAGTGTATGTAAACACACCACACAAAATATAACTTAAATCCCTGCAAACAAGTACATAAAATAGTCACATGTTATGTATACAGTTAACTCCTGACAGCTCTTTGGATAAGTGCCAGCTCTGTTTAACTGTACTAATGTTTACCATTCCTGGTGAAATTAAGTTACATTCATTTTGATTGCACTTGATAACTGCACACTGTGGCTCTGCACACTGTAAATGACAGTCAGTGGCGATTTTAGCATGTCAATCTTTGTGGGGCAAAAAAATTAAAAACATGTGGGATGCATGCCAGCAAAGCCACTACGCAACCCTAAACAATACATTAATTGCACTATTATGGTGACAAACGGTGCCAATAAACTGTTAGGGCCTACATAAAGCTGTCCCAACAGCAGATTCCCAACAGCAGTCCCAACACCTTACCGATGCTACACCTGGCTATCAATAGAGCCTTGTCTGGCAGCGAAACAGTTCATTCAGCCTCATTTACTGCCTTTTAAAAATATATAGCTGATATGGCTGACTTGCTTAAAGGAATGTGGTTTCTACTGACAATTGAGATGTACAAACTATGGCATAAGGGGACAACGAGCGGATAAGAGGCAATCCATAATTTCAATTAAGACATTAATGAGCGAGCTATGACAGACGTAGTCAATAAAAATATTTGTTCAGCACTTTTGAAATGTACAGCGACAGAATTCAGAACATGGGCCGTTCTTACAGTGTTCTCCCTGTACACCAAGTCAGAACCGTAGGATAAATAAAGGGGACGTATAAGCAGACAATGAAAGCTCTTACAATATTCGATGATTACATTTCTCTAAAACAGGTTATAGGCTACATGTGCACCACCAAGTCAGAACAATAGGCGAAATTAAGAGGGGAAAATAGACTAAATTATTAGGGTGAAATTATTAGCTACTAACAACTTACTACACAACATACACTTAGCATTACTTTCTTAGCTACAGTATACATATCTCCCTGGCATATTACATCATTTATGCAGCAGCATACAAGACATTTTTGGACTCACCTTGTTGTGCTGTGCTCACTTGAACAGGAAGGTAGTGCGGCTGTCCTTCGTGGGCACATTTTGTCATCAAACTTTGTCATCAAAGTCTGGCATTCTCTGGATTTATGGTGCTTTCAAGACAACTGGGAACTCTGAAAAAAACATGTAGAATCATGATGACACCAGTGATCTTCAGGTCGTAGCTCTAGAAAGAGGCCCGAGTTCCTGATTTCCAATTCCGAGTTGGAATTGACCTATTTTCCCAGTCGGAGCTTATTATTTCCCGAGTTCCCAGTTGTTTTGAACTCACTGAAGTCAGATTTCCCAGTTCATTTCCCAACAGTTGTTTTGAGCGCGGCACATATCATGCTTCATTGACTGCATGGCCAATGTTGAATGTTTATCATTTTAAGCTTGGAAAAGAGACCCTTAATCCCAGACTTGGGACCACACATCCGCTCCACTGAATAGCAGAATAGCAGTTAGCCACTGATTCCTTCCATTGTTGAATTTGCGATTTCCAACTTCTTGTGTAATATTTATGTCCAATGGCCGATGAGCACAGATACGTTTTATCTATAATTTCTCTTCATTATTTATCGTCATACAACAAGGATTAAAAAGGATTTGCCAGTAGATTGTCGACTTGATTCATGATGATGTCTGCTAGCTAAGATTTTGAAAGTATGATGTTGCCATGATCAGTCCAATCAAAGCTACTGTAAATATAATGTGATTTGACTTCATTTTATCTGTGGCCAATGACCTTGAGCCTTCTTGGATGGGCACTTCTAATGTAACTCTATGGCAGCACCCTAGGGTCTTGAATTTTCGAGCTCTACCCTTAGACTTGGCGGTGATGTAGTGTCTCCATGAGTGACAGAACACTGAGCCAATCATGGCGCAACTAGAGAACATTACCAATCCCTACACTCCGCTGGCTGCCCCACCACCACAGAAAGCACTGAGCTAGGCTGAAACACCTGCATTTTGGAGCTGCCTTACTCAAGAAAGCAAAAAATAGACAATTTTTGTGTGCGGCTTTAAGTGATTATTTATTTATTTTTTACATTGTTTGCAAACTGATATGTGACACGTATTAATGCCAAAATAACATACAAAACAGGCAAGCCCCCACCCCTCCTAAAAATAGAGTTACGTGTCGCCATTGATGACAGTGCCAATGTGTGGCATACACAGGAGTTGACTGTAGAATTTAAAAATTATCTCAAAATGTAATGGCTTAAAACACAATTAAAAGTTACTCAAATAGAGTATAGTGATCACAGAGTAATTATAAAATCTCTCAACTCTAAGTCACTGATAGAAGACTATATTACATCATTACAGCCTGTCTGACTACGTCACCCCATATTCCCACCCGTGACAAAGTGCGACTGAAAAAGTAAGTTAGTGTGTACTACAGTTTTCCAGTCCCAATTCAATTGTTGCATTCTTTTTGATAGAGTCCGAAGACGTGGCATACAAATAGGAACTTACTGTAGAATAAAATAAGGCTCTCAAAAGGCATAATAGTATTCCACTGGTAATGTTACGATTACACAATCTATTTGGATACTTTCTTCTGAAGAACAAAACTTGAATCCTCCGGAGGGCAATCTGGGACTCAAAAAACAGCAAAGCGGCACCCCACCACTTTTTGAGTAAACAGCTGAGGGATGGGGCTGGGGAACAACTCTCAAATTCATAGACAGAACTATGGATGCAAGGATTGACTATCCATGTGATCAAAATGAAAGCTTGTGTTTGTTTAAAATGACATTGTTTACAAACAATGGAGTAAAACCAGCTTATATGTTGGGTTCTGATGAGGTAAAACAGTTGAACTAAGCTCATGAGGCATATAAGGTATATTTTTCAAGAATCAATGGCTATATATCATTAATTTAAGTCCAAAAAATGTATGTACGAACCAATAATTGTAATTCCATATAGTTGTATTGGTTTCGGTACCCTGTGAAGAAAATGTCTGTTGTCTGAAGAGATAGCTTTGAATTGTACATTTTGTCTCATACAATTTCCTGTAGGTGCTGGGTAGAGATATGAGGGGGAGACGGTCATGACCCCCTCCTCAGACCTTTTGGCAGAACGCCCAGAAAATGTTCTATAAGTTAAGATAGGAGACGGTGGCAGTCACATGCAGGAACCAACCCTATGAACCATGCCTATGTAGCTTGTCTGTGTAAGCAGTATATAAGATAACTAACGGGACTGCCCCGGCGGAGCTCCTGACAGACTTGTACTACTTGTTGGAACCTCTCCAGCTTGCTGATAATAAAGAATGATTCATTTAATATTGACTTCAGGTGTCCCTGGTGGTAATTTTCATGACAACCCTTTAAGCAATTGATTGACAAAGTAAGACAGCCATCCATGCTTTGTTTCTGTTTACCTGTCTTCTAATGCTAACTTGCTAATTTTTACACAAAAACCAAGGCAAGTCAATGACTCCCTGATGAAGGCCATGCAGCCGAAACGCGTCGGATAAAAAAATAAATAATTGTTTCTATTGAACATGCCATACTAATAAAGGCATTTTAATTAATTAAATGAAGAGTGCCTTAGTCCTCCTTTCTTTTTGATGACCAAGTCAATGCATGTCTAAATCATCTTAAAGTAACTTTATTGAGGTACGCATAAGCCTTGCATTAAAACATGGATAGGCATTTTAAAGAAAAGGCTGAACACAAAACCTAAAATTTCGAAAACATTGTAATTTCCATTATTAATTTTGAGAGGGAAAACGACAGTTATGGATGTGACAGAGTGTGAAATATACATTGAAGATATTTGTTGTCATCTGGAACGTTTTTAAAACATCAGCAGAAGCCATAGTACCTTAGAACTACATAATTGCAGGTCGCCTGAAAGGTGTACTGCATGTTGTATGTTTTTCTCTTTATACATGTACAGTGAGGGGAAAAAGTATTTGATCCCCTGCTGATTTTGTACGTTTGCCCACTGACAAAGACATGATCAGTCTATAATTTTAATGGTAGGTTTATTTGAACAGTTAGAGACAGAATAACAACAACAAAATCCAGAAAAACGCATGTCAAAAATGTTTTAAATTGATTTGCATTTTAATGAGGGAAATAAGTATTTGACCCCTCTGCAAAACATGACTTAGTACTTGGTGGCAAAACCCTTGTTGGCAATCACAGAGGTCAGACGTTTCTTGTAGTTGGCCACCAGGTTTGTACACATCTCAGGAAAAATGTTGTCCCACTCCTCTTTGCAGATCTTCTCCAAGTCATTAAGGTTTCGAGCCTGACGTTTGGCAACTCGAACATAGAACTCCCTCCACAGATTTTCTATGGGATTAAGGTCTGGAGACTGGCTAGGCCACTCCAGGACCTTAATGTGCTTTTTCTTGAGCCACTCCTCCTCCTCTAAACACGGCAAGTTGAGTTGATGCCAAAGAGCTCGATTTTTGTCTCATCTGACCACAACACTTTCCCCCAGTACTCCTCTGAATCATTCAGATGTTCATTGGCAAACTTCAGACGGGCCTGTATATGTGCTTTCTTGAGCAGGGGGACCTTGTGGGCGCTGCAGGATTTCAGTCCTTCACGGCGTAGTGTGTTACCAATTGTTTTCTTGGTGACTATGGTCCCAGCTGCCTTGAGATCATTGACAAGATCCTCCCGTGTAGTTCTGGGCTGATTCCTCACCGTTCTCATGATCATTGCAACTCCACGAGGTGAGATCTTGCATGGAGCCCAAGGCCGAGGGAGAATGACAGTTATTTTGTGTTTCTTCCATTTGCGAATATTCGCACCAACTGTTGTCACCTTCTCACCAAGCTGCTTGGCGATGGTCTTGTAGCCCATTCCAGCCTTGTGTAGGTCTACAATCTTGTCCCTGACATCCTTGGATAACTTTTTGGTCTTGGCCATGGTGGTGAGTTGATTGATTGATTGCTTCTGTGGACAGGTGTCTTTTATACTGGTAACAAACTGAGATTAGGAGCACTCCCTTTAAGAGTGTGCTCCCAATCTCAGCTCGTTACCTGTATAAAACACTTCTGGGAGCCAGACATCTTTCTGATTGAGAGGGGGTCAAATACTTATTTCCCTCATTAAAATGCAAATCAATGTATAACATTTTTGACATGCCTTTTTCTGGATTTTTTTGTTGTTATTCTGTCTCTCATTGTTCAAATAAACCTACCATTAAAATTATAGACTGATCATTTCTTTGTCAGTGGGGAAACATACAAAATCAGCAGGGGATCAAATACTTTTTTATACTGTATATACATGTATTTCAAAATTACATTACCAGTTGAATGTAGACACAAATATTATACTTTTTCTTAAATATTATAATAAAATATGTAAGTGAGGCATTCCACTTCCGCCAACCCACTTTTGTTTCTTTATTATCTTATTAAAAAACACAGGGGGACAGCTGAATTGTAAAACAATCTCTGTGAGTCCTTTCCAAAAGTCATGAAATGCAGTGCATTCGGAAAGTATTCAGACAGACCCCTTGACTTTTTCTACATTTTGTTACGTTATACTGGGCTGGCGTGGTTACACGTGGTCTGCGGTTGTGAGGCCGGTTGGACGTACTGACAAATTCTCTAAAACAACGTTGGAGGTGGCTTATGGTAGATAAATGAACATTAAATTCTCTTGCAACAGCTCTGGTGGACATTTCTGCAGTCAGCAGATTGGATTGGAAAGCTGCCGCGGTCATCCCCCTCTTCTAGATCCAAACTGTTACAGACCTTTATCCATCCTGCCCTGCCTTTCGAAAGTATTTGAAAGCCAAGTTAACAAACAGATCACCGACCATTTCGAATCCCACCGTACCTTCTCCACTATGCAATCTGGTTTCCGAGCTGGTCATGGGTGCACCTCAGCCACGTGCAAGGTCCTAAACGATATTATTACCGCGATCGATAAAAGACAGTACTGTGCAGCCGTCTTCATCAACCTGGCCAAGGCTTTTGGCTCTGTCAATCACCGCATTCTTATTAAACCTCCAAACGAGCTTCAATGCCATACAGCACTCCTTCCGTAGCCTCCAACTGCTCTTAAACACTAGTAAAACTAAATGCATGCTCTTCTATCGAACGCTGCTTGCACCCGCCTGCCCGACTAGAATCACTACTCTCGGCGGGTCTGATTTAGAATATGTGGACAACAACAAATACCTAGGTGTCTGGTTAGACCGTGAACTCTCCTTCCAGACTCACATTAAGCATCTCCAATCCAAAGTTAAATCTAGAATCAGCTTCCTATTTCGCAACAAAGCCTCCTTCACTCATGCTGCTAAACATTCCCTCGTAAAACTGGCTATCCTAACGATCCTTGACTTCGGCGATGTCATTTACAAAATAGCCTCCAACACTCTACTCAGCAAATTGGATGTAGTCTATCACAGTGCCATCCGTTTTGTCACCAAAGCCCCATATACTACCCACCATTGTGACCTGTACGTTCTCGTTGGCTGGCCCTCACTACATATTCGTCGCCATTCCCACTGGCTCCAGGTCATCTATAAATCACTGCTAGGCAAATCCCCGCCTTATCTTAGCTCATTGGTCACCATAGCAACACCCACCCGTAGTATGCGCTCCAAAGCCACACCTCCTTTGGCCGCCATTCCTTCCAGTTCTCTGCTGCCAATGACTGGAACGAACTGCAAAAATCTCTGAAGCTGGAGACTCTTATCTCCCTCACTAACTTTAAGCATCAGTTGTCAGAGCAGCTTACCGATCACTGCACCTGTACACAGCCCATCTGTAATTAGCCCACCCAACTACCTCATCCCATATTGTTATATATTTTGCTAATTTGCACCCCAGTATCTCTATTTGCACATCATCTTCTGCACATCTATCATTCCAGTGTTAATACTACATTGTAATTATTTTGCGCTATGGCCTATTTATTGCCTTACCTCCATAACTTATCACATTTGCACACACTGTATATAGATTTTCTATTGTGTTATTGACTGTACATTTTGTTTATCCCATATATAACTCTGTGTTGTTGTTGTTTTTATCGCACTGCTTTGCTTTATCTTGACCAGGTCGTAGTTGTAAATGAGAACTTGTTCTCAACTGGCTTACCTGGTTAAATAAAGGTGAAATAAAATAAAATAAAATAAAAGTTGCACGCTCCCTCAAAACTTGAAACATCTGTGGCATTGTGTTGTTTGACAAAACTGCACATTTTAGAATGGCCTTTTATTGTCCTTAGCACAAGGTGCACTTTTTATTGTCCTTAGCACAAGGTGCACCTGTGTAATGATCATGCTGTTTAATCAGCTTCTTGATATGTCACACCTGTCAGGTGGATGGATTATTTTGGCAAAGGAGAAATGCTCACTAACAGGGATGTAAACAAATGTGTGCCCAAAATATGAGAGAAATACGTTTTTTTGTAAATAATGGAACATTTCTGGGATCTTTTATTCCAGCTCACGAAACATGGGGTCAACACTTTAAATGTTGCGTTTATATTTGTGTTTAGTATAATACAGTGGGGAAAAAAAGTATTTAGTCAGCCACCAATTGTGCAAGTTCTCCCACTTAAAAAGATGAGAGAGGCCTGTAATTTTCATCATAGGTACACGTCAACTATGACAGACAAAATGAGAAAAAAAAATCCAAAAAATCACATTGTAGGATTTTTAATGCATTTATTTGCAAATTATGGTGGAAAATAAGTATTTGGTCAATAACAAAAGTTTCTCAATACTTTGTTATATACCCTTTGTTGGCAATGACACAGGTAAAACGTTTTCTGTAAGTCTTCACAAGGTTTTCACACACTGTTGCTGGTATTTTGGCCCATTCCTCCATGCAGATCTCCTCTAGAGCAATGATGTTTTGGGGCTATCGCTGGGCAACACAGACTTTCAACTCCCTCCAAAGATTTTCTATGGGGTTGAGATCTGGAGACTGGCTAGGCCCCTCCAGGACCTTGAAGTGCTTCTTACGAAGCCACTCCTTCGTTGCCCGGGTGGTGTGTTTGGGATCATTGTCATGCTGAAAGACCCAGCCACGTTTCATCTTCAATGCCCTTGCTGATGGAAGGAGGTTTTCACTCAAAATCTCACGATACATGGCCCCATTCATTCTTTCCTTTACACGGATCAGTCGTCCTGGTCCTTTGCAGAAAAACAGCCCCAAAAGCATGATGTTTCCACCCCCATGCTTCACAGTAGGTATGGTGTTCTTTGGATGCAACTCAGCATTCTTTGTCCTCCAAACACGACGAGTTGAGTTTTTACCAAAAAGTTCTATTTTGGTTTCATCTGACCATATGACATTCTCCCAATCCTCTTCTGGATCATCCAAATGCACTCTAGCAAACTTCAGACGGGCCTGGACATGTACTGGGCTTAAGCAGGGGGACACGTCTGGCACTGCAGGATTTGAGTTCCTGGCGGCGTAGTGTGTTACTGATGGTAGGCTTTGTTACTTTGGTCCCAGCTCTCTGCAGGTCATTCACTAGGTCCCCCCGTGTGGTTCTGGGATTTTTGCTCACCGTTCTTGTGATCATTTTGACCCCACGGGGTGAGATCTTGCGTGGAGCCCCAGATCGAGGGAGATTATCAGTGGTCTTGTATGTCTTCCATTTCCTAATAATTGCTCCCACAGTTGATTTCTTCAAACCAAGCTGCTTACCTATTGCAGATTCAGTCTTCCCAGCCTGGTGCAGGTCTACAATTTAGTTTCTGGTGTCCTTTGACAGCTCTTTGGTCTTGGCCATAGTGGAGTTTGGAGTGTGACTGTTTGAGGTTGTGGACAGGTGTCTTTTATACTCATAACAAGTTCAAACAGGTGCCATTAATACAGGTAACGAGTGGAGGACAGAGGAGCCTCTTAAAGAAGAAGTTACAGGTCTGTGAGAGCCAGAAATCTTGCTTGTTTGTAGGTGACCAAATACTTATTTTCCACCATAATTTGCAAATAAATTCATAAAAAATCCTACAATGTGATTTTCTGGATTTTTTTCTCTCAATTTGTCTGTCATAGTTGACGTGTACCTATGATGAAAATTACAGGCCTCTCTCATCTTTTTAAGTGGGAGAACTTGCACAATTGGTGGCTGACTAAATACTTTTTTTCCCCACTGTACATAATAATATATGCCATTTAGCCGACACTTTTATCCAAAGCATGTTCCAGTTACGTATGGGTGGCCCAGAGAACAGTAACGTAGTGGTAAAAAAATTGATGGGTACACTATGTTTACCCTCCACTACACCACTGCCTGGGTAGACAGGAGGTAGTTCTAACCGTAGTACCACGTTTGAGCTTGGTTGCTCTGTAAAAAGTCAATGGTATCAATCCATACTGAGCTCAATTTGGTCCTAGTAATTACTTTTGATTTGCAACCTCAGGTTTAAATCAAACATACCTGATTCAAACCAAAGGCTTGATGATGAGTTGATTAGTTGATTGAGGTGTGTTAGTGCTAGGGCAAAAACATAAATGTGAATCCTTTTGGGTCCCCAGGACCAGGGTTGGGAAACACTTCCATAAGGGGAAAGCCATGGTCACGTCGGTAAAGGTAACTTTGAGATCTGATTCTCTACAAGGTGTGCCTCGGCCAGCGGGAATTTGAATTGGGTTGTGCATCAGTTAGGACCGTGCTCATTCCTTCTGTCAACCTCCTTGCTCCAAGCGGCCATCAGTAACTCCTAATGACCGGTCATTTCCCTAGCCTCGCTCACCATGCTAATAGGTTAGCTTTGCTCACTATGGCAATAGGAACTCCCTCCATTAGCCTAGAATATATCAGTGACCAGTGATTGAAATTATCAACTGGGGTTGATCCCGGATCACCTGTGTTCGCCAGATGACTGTGTTAAGGCACCCGCATGCTAAGTTCGGTTTTCTCCTAGCAGAACTCAGCTAAGGGAAGCGAACGTCTGTTACTGAACACGTGATCTGTGCCTCGCACACTCCCTTAAAAGACCTTCGCTTGACAAAAGAGAAAAAAACTGCAATATTACTGTTTATCCCTCTTGAGACACCGAATTAAGATAAATCAAGAAATCTTTTTAATTTAGACGTTTTTGTCGAGGTATTAGTATCACAATTTTACATCTAACTAAGATGTTTGTTGCATTATTTCTGAAGTGAAAAAATCTGCATGAAAACTAGTCGTCTCTCGTTGAATGACAACAAACACTTAATTGAAGAATTCTGTCCATAGTTCCCACTCCTACTAGGAGTAGTACTGTTTACAAATAACCGTTGAATGGGTGTAGACTTCGGCTACCGAACTTCGACTTGCCTCAAGAAAAAACAGTGGGAACAGCTGAAAAAAACACCTGCCGAATGCGAAAACGAACAAAAACGTCACAAAATATAATAATAATATTTCCACAAACTGTTTTGACTGGGAAGCATGCAACAGTCTTTGGCCTTCTGTGCTAAAGCCTATAAGAAAGTAAGTAAGCCTTGTCCAAGCCAGAATGGCCTATAGGCAGGAGCCTGTTTCTGTAGCACAAGGCAGCTTAATAAGTACACCCCTTAGACAGGATGCTATTCTATTAACATTTTTCATTGGTAGCAATGGTGCTCCCAATTTCAAAAAGTTAGGAGCACCACATGAAATTTAGGAGCACCATAAAATAATATTTGTTATATTGATATAGATGCAGCCTATATTGGGCCTACATGAATTCTAGCTACATTTGAAGCATATGTTGTGCCCTAGAAACTAATATGTAACACTGTAAAGACATTAGTTTATTACTTGTCATTGAAATTACAAAGTTATTTGTGGACTTTTAGGTTTGTGTAAAATCTTTTTTTTTTCCTATTGAATGTCTCTTTAAAAATGTCATGTTTGTGATGACGACATGCAAGATATCTGTCATTCACTGATCTCCTGAAGAAGCTATCCCTTTTCCTTTCTGTCTGTGCCCCCAAATGTTTGGATATGCTGGTGTAACAAGTGCTGTTGTCAGTGCCCTTTCTAATGTCGCACTCTTCCTTCTCCTTCTGTATTCCCCCTCATCAACATCCCCCTGCCCCCTTACCACTTCCCTTTCTACTGTATCCACGTGGAAGAGGTCGGTTACTGAAATCTTCTCCATGAAAATCATAACTGTTATTGAGTTTATATTGTCACTGACATTGTAATATTATGGTCTTCTACCAGTATATTGTGATATGTATGCATCTATCATGCAGCTATCATACATGCATGATGCGCCTTTCCAATGGTCTAGAACAGGGTGTGTGTCAAACTCTATTCCTGGAGGGCTGAGTGTTTGTGGGTTTTTGGTCCTTCCTTGTACTTGATTGGTCACTTAAGGTCATTGATTAGTTTGGAACTTCCCTCACTTGGAATTGAAAGGAAATAACAAAACCAGCAGACAAGGCCCTCCAGGAATTGAGTTTGACACCCCTACATTTGACACACCTACATCAACCTCGCTCCTCTCCCGTCCAAACAAAATGCCCTGGTTTCCATGGCAACAAATCTGGTCATCTTGCACTGCTCAAACAAATCACTTTGTCCAGCAAAGACATTGGTTTCCCTAATTGAGTAAATGTGAAAATGTTCTCTGAGGTAACTGCAGGTCTCAGCTCAAGTATGCAAAATACATTGAAACTAAAATGCTGAGGTAAAGTCTAGCCCCACCCCTTTCTACAGTGTTGTATATAATATAGATACATTTACATTTACGTCATTTAGCAGATGCTCTTATCCAGAGCGACTTAGATACTAGGGTTGTCTGCCACCCTGCCTTTTAACCCTATCCATGCCAGAAAGGTTTTTCACTGTGACATCACATCTTAATACTTGTAGAACCACACAAACCAAATTTACCAAATACTGCATGCATTGTTCATATTTAATTTTAAATATATGTTTTATATATAAAATAAAATAAATCACAGGTCAAACATGCAGGCATTCAGAAGGACAAAAAGCTTTATTTTCAAAAGATGGAACATACTTCTTAATGATTTCTCTAAATGAAATATATTTAATCCATTGGAACCTCACAACATCAGGTTATGAAGCCATCTTGTTACATTAGATAACTACATTTATAAACTGGGTGGTTCGAGCCCTGAATGCTGAATGGCTGACAGCCGTGGTATATCAGACCGTGTATTTATGTTTACTGCTCTAATTACGTTGGTAACCAGTTTATAATAGCAATAAGGCACCTCTGGGGTTTGTGGTGTATGGCCAATATACTGTGGCTTAGTACTGTATCCAGGCACTCTGCGTTGTGTTGTGCTTAAGAACAGCCCTTAGCTGTGGTATATTGGCCATATACCACACCTCCTCTGGCCTTATTGCTTAAATACATTACACATATTACACATGTATATTCAGACAGCTACAAATATATATTAATTCCCAACACAATAGATGTGTACAGTATAGTTAATGTAGGTCAAGTGGTAGTGGGGTTGTGTTAGTTTCTAAACACTTTCAGAATCCAATCAGGGAATGGACTGTCACAGTCTTAACTTCACCCACCTCTGCCTTCCCTGTTCTGGGTAGGAGTTGCCCTTTAAAGGCCTAGTGCAGTCAAAACGTGATTTTCCTATGTTTTATATATATTTACACATTTTGAGGTTGGAATAATGTGAAATTGTGAAAATGATGATAATGCCCTTGTAGTGTAAGAGCTGTTTGAAGCTGAAATTTCCGCCTGTTTTGGTGGGCTAGAGTTTTGGCCTGCCTGGTGACATCACCAGGTGGTAAATTAGTTAATAGACCAATAAGAAAGTGTTCCAAGCCTCTCTGCTATTTACAGTTAGTTTTCAGTTTTCCCCTCCCAACTCAAACCACTCCCAGACAGTCCTAGCAAAATTCTTAAATGAGAAACTGCTCTTTGCTGAGAAGCAATTTTTGTTTCTATTTGACCATTTTAAAGGCCCGGTGCAGTCAAAAACGTGATTTTCCTGTGTTTTATATACACTATATATACAGAAGTATATGGACACCCATTCAAATTAGTGGATTCGGCTATTCCAGCCACACCCGTTACTGACAGGAGTATAAAATCGAGCACACAGCCATGCAATCTCCATAGACAAACATTGGCAGTAGAATGGCCTTACTGAAGAGCTCAGTGATGTTCAACGTGGCACCGTCATTGGATGCCACCTTTCCAACAAGTCAGTTCATCATGTCTGCCCTGCTAGCACTGCACCGGTCAACTGTAAGTGCTGTATTCTGAAGTGGAAACGTCTAGGAGTAACAACGCCTCAGCCGTGACGTGGTAGGCCACACAAGCTCACAGAACGAGACCGCAAAATCGTCTGTCCTCACTACTGAGTTCCAAACTGCCTCTGGAAGCAACGTTAGCACAATAAATGTTCGTCGGGAGCTTTATGAAATGGGTTTCCATGGCCGAGCAGCCGCACACAAGCCTAAGATCACCATACGCAATGCCAAGCATCGGCTGGAGTGGTGTAAAGCTGCCGCCATTGGACTCTGGAGCAGTGGCAACGCGTTCTCTGGAGTGATGAATCCCGCTTCACCATCTGGCAGTCCAACGAACAAATCTGTGTTTTGCGGATGCCAGGAGAACGTTACCTTCCCGAATGCATAGTGCCAACTGTAAAGTTTGGTGGAGGAGGAATAATGGTCTGGGGCTGTTTTTCATGGTTCGGGCTCCACAACCGCAGGCCATGTGAAGGGTGTCGTGTGGGCGAGCGATTTGCTGATGTCATTGTTATGAACAGACTGCCCCATGGTGGCGGTGGGGTTATGGTATGGGCAGGCATAAACTACGGACACAATTGCATTTTATCTATGTCAATTTGAATGCACAGAGATACCGTGACGAGATCCTGAGGCCCATTGTCGTGCCATTCATCCGCCACCATCACCTCATGTTTCAGCATGATAATGCACAGCCCCATGCCACAAGGATCTGTACACAATTCCTGGAAGATGAAAATGTCCCAGTTCTTCCATGGTCTACATACTCAATAGACATGTCACACATTGAGCATGTTTGGATGCTCTGGATTGACGTGTACGACAGCAAATTCCAGTTCCCGCCAATATCCAGCAACCGCACAGCCGTTGAAGAGGTGGGACAACATTCCACAGGCCACAATCAAAGCCTGATCAACTCTATGTGAAGGAGATGTGTCGCGCTGCATGAGGCAAATGGTGGTGACACCAGATACTGACTGGTTTACTGATCCACGCCCCTATCTTTTTTTTAAGGTACCTGTGACCAACAGTTGCATATCTGTGATGAGTATGACTATTAGGACGACAGATTGTGATGAGACATAATTTTAAATGATTGGAGTGTAACGATCCCTGCAGTCTGAGTCGGTTTCTGTCTGGGTACTAGTTTTTCTGCTCGGGATCTCCAGTTTCCCGAGGGTTCTGGAACGCTCCCTGCCTGGTTGCCGGGCAACGTTGCTAGGCGGGAGCTCTCTTGATTTCCGCACCTGCATCCCATCAGCAATCTGCACACCTGGTCCTGATCATCACCCTTCTTAGGCTCTGTCCTAACATCCATTCCCTGCCGGATCGTTAGCCATGAACAGTATGTTTATCAGTGGATCAGCCTTAGAGCATGTAGCGTTAGTTTTGTTGTTTTGCACCTTGTTTGCTTGTTTTGTACTTACCTCCGTTTTGTTCCATCTGCAGTCACTCATCCGGAACCTTCATCCAACCTCTGCCTGATGGTCGGCGGCTGCCGAGCCATTACTGGACCTACCACTGCACCCTCAACAACCCATCCACGCCACCCGCTCTGTTCCCTGGATTATTCAGCCTCACTCGTGGATCTATTAAATAAACACTCACCTTTGTTTCAACCTACCTTGTCCTGGTCTGCTTCTGGGTTCTGGCTTAGTAAACCGTGACATGGAGTGCCCTTTGTGGAGCTGAAAGGACATCGCCAGGATCGTGCAATGATATTAAAGAAGTTGAACCAACTTGTGGTGCTGAAGGATAGCTAAAGGATAGCTGAAGAAGGATAGCTCTGCCATTCGGCCAGTTCAAGAACAAACAACATAATTTGCAGTAAGCCTAATAGGTCTATGACTACGTGGTATAACTACAGTGGGGAGAACAAGTATTTGATACACTGCCGATTTTGCAGGTTTTCCTACTTACAAAGCATGTAGAGGTCTGTAATTTTTATCATAGGTACACTTCAACTGTGAGAGACGGAATCTAAAACAAAAATCCAGAAAATCACATTGTATGATTTTTAAGTAATTAATTTGCATTTTATTGCATGACATAAGTATTTAATCACCTACCAACCAGTAAGAATTCTGGCTCTCACAGACCTGTTAGTTTTTCTTTAAGAAGCCCTCCTGTTCTCCACTCATTACCTGTATTAACTGCACCTGTTTGAACTCGTTACCTGTATAAAAGACACCTGTCCACACACTCAATCAAACAGACTCCAACCTCTCCACAATGGCCAAGACCAGAGAGCTGTGTAAGGACATCAGGGATAAAATTGTAGACCTGCACAAGGCTGGGATGGGTTACAGGACAATAGGCAAGCAGCTTGGTGAGAAGGCAACAACTGTTGGCGCAATTATTAGAATATGGAAGAAGTTCAAGATGACGGTCAATCACCCTTGGTCTGGGTCTCCATGCAAGATCTCACCTCGTGGGGCATCAATGATCATGAGGAAGGTGAGGGATCAGCCCAGAACTACACGGCAGGACCTGGTCAATGACCTGAAGAGAGCTGGGACCACAGTCTCAAAGAAAACCATTAGTAACACACTACGCCGTCATGGATTAAAATCCTGCAGCGCACGCAAGGTCCCCCTTCTCAAGCCAGCGCATGTCCAGGCCCGTCTGAAGTTTGCCAATGACCATCTGGATGATCCAGAGGAGGAATGGGAGAAGGTCATGTGGTCTGATGAGACAAAAATAGAGCTTTTTTGGTCTAAACTCCACTCGCCGTGTTTGGAGGAAGAAGAAGGATGAGTACAACCCCAAGAACACCATCCCAACCGTGAAGCATGGAGGTGGAAACATCATTCTTTGGGGATGCTTTTCTGCAAAGGGGACAGGACGACTGCACCGTATTGAGGGGAGGATGGATGGGGCCATGTATCGCGAGATCATGGCCAACAACCTCCTTCCCTCAGTAAGAACATTGAAGATGGGTCGTGGCTGGGTCTTCCAGCATGACAACGACCCGAAACACACAGCCAGGGCAACTAAGGAGTGGCTCCGTAAGAAGCATCTCAAGGTCCTGGAGTGGCCTAGCCAGTCTCCAGACCTGAACAAAATAGAAAATCTTTGGAGGGAGCTGAAAGTCCGTATTGCCCAGCGACAGCCCCGAAACCTGAAGGATCTGGAGAAGGTCTGTATGGAGGAGTGGGCCAAAATCCCTGCTGCAGTGTGTGCAAACCTGGTCAAGACCTACAGGAAACGATATGATCTCTGTAATTGCAAACAAAGGTTTCTGTACCAAATATTAAGTTCTGCTTTTCTGATGTATCAAATACTTATGTCATGCAATAAAATGCAAATTAATTACTTAAAAATCATACAATGTGATTTTCTGGATTGTTGTTTTAGATTCCGTCTCTCACAGTTGAAGTGTACCTATGATAAAAATTACAGACCTCTACATGCTTTGTAAGTAGGAAAACCTGCAAAATCGGCAGTGTATCAAATACTTGTTCTCCCCACTGCATCTGTAGGCTATAGCCTAATGTAAATACAAATACATATAGTTTAAAGGAAGGAATCACCCATTTTGAATGTTATGTGAATATTTTTGTGCATCTCTGAGCGATGTTCTATCTATTCCCGAGGTCATTTCATGTTTCATGTGTATCTGAGCTATTGCCATTCAAGCAGGCAGAAATTCGGCCAGTATGACGTAACAATACGATAAAGCCGTTCTCACTACAATGGAAGTTATTTTTAGATCGCGGAAACGTCTATCACACATGTCAGATTTCAATACTGGCCGATGTCATAACGCGGGAGGTTGTCTTCTCTCGAATGATCCATTGATCATATTTTTGTGATAATGCCTATAAACGTAGAAAGAGCACATTCTACATTGTCACCTCACTCAAAACGTCCTATTCTTTGGGCAGCTAAAACCATGATTTGGTCAAACAGTAAAGTGCATTATCTTCATGATTCCTGTAATGAAAGTGTCTGCCCTGCCCCTGTGTCTGTTTCGCTGTGATGAGCGTCCGCTCTCCTCTCCCCACATGCACTAGAGAGAAAATGTGTTCTGATCATACAACATTTCAAAATGCAATTGTGGGAAAAACACAGCTTTGGAAGATTCGTCCCTTTGTCCCTGTCGAAGAGAGTAGGGGTCTCAGTTTTCTGCAGGGTCTCATCTTTGTTTCTCAACTCTCAATATTTAGCATAATAGCAGCTATTCTACAACCAAGATATGATATGGCTTTGAGATATGGAGAAGCATGCGCGTGAAATGCGCACCAGCTATTGCGAGGGCATAGGCCTATAGGTTTCATGGGTAGTAGCCTACAAATACAACGTTTTTTTTTAGGACATTACATTTACTGTTGGATGAATACATGCGTACTAGCAGTGGGTATTATATTTAGAGTTAGCAATCTAGTTAATGTGTTTTGAGTTTCCACTTCCTCAGGTGTTGAACCCCAAATTGATTAGCCTATGATATTAGCTAGTGCACATAAAGATGTATTAGAATCATCTCTATTGAAAAAAATGTCTTATTTCAACAGTAAAATATAGCAACTATAGTTCAATCGAGTACAGGCTTAACTGAATGAGCAACAGAGACAGAATGGAATATGTCCTTTTATTAAATAGTTTTGGGTATGGCCTCGTCTCCGAGGAATGCTACTCGGAGCCAGATGCTGATGATAGGTAGCCCTTTGCTCGGCAGCTGGCATCAACACCCCCTCGCTAGGGGAAAGGAGATTCAATGTCAGGCCGTAGCCCTTTCGTGCAGTCAATGACCAAAACCACCCTCTTTGGCCTCATGGGTGGAATGTTATTAATATTTTTCATAATTTCTTCACTAATGAAGATTATATAAAAAATTTAAAACGAAAAGTCTACATGTCTATGTCAAACAGTTTTGTTATATTTCAGTCTTCTGAAAAGTGTAATATTGGGATGCAAACTCAAAATGTTATAAATGTAAACTATATCTGACATGGTACAGGTGTCTTCTGAGCCCATAGGTTAAACCCGTGCTTATAGGCTAAAGGTAAATAGGTGAATGACGTTCCGCACATGGCTAACAGGAAGAGGAGAAGAATGATGCTATGCTGATGATGATATGTTTGTATTCTTCCCACTAGGATAGGAAACAGAGTGAATTATGTAATGCTGCTTGATGAAGTTAAACGAGCATTCAGACCAGCCTTTATGATTAAACTTTCGAGTTGGTGGCGCACCCAGTGATGTGGGCTAGTGTGGATAAAATGCCAAGGTCGAATTCTTGTCCCAGTCCGGCCCTAGAAACGCTGGTTGAAAAGCAACCTGTTTTTCTTTTCTGCTCATGTTGCGCTGTGTGGACAATTGCAAGCTCAATTTTCTTCTTACATTGCAAGACAGTCGAGTGAGTTTTGATATCAAAGTTGCAAGATGTGAAAAATGTACTGTAGAACATTGACTATTTATTGAATTCTCATCAGGGACGACACAAACAAACAACTTTTAATCTGAGGCTACTTATCCTCACCGTGTGCACCAAAATGTAGATTAACTTCCCCACCTAGAATATATTAATGAGATAGTAGAATTTTTAAACCAGTGCTACCAACGTGTAGATAATGTTCCTTACCTAGACACTGCACTGAAAATATTAATGAGATAATGGACTTCTCCACATGGCTCTACACTCTCTCCTCATGTCTCCTCCCTCGTCAGTATCACTTTGTTTTTGACAATAAGACCTGGACTGAAGCACAGAGCTAATGCAGAGAGAAGTACACTGACCTAGCCACCATAGACAACAGGGAGGATATAAGTAAATTGATAATAAATACTTTATAATTACTTTCCCAGGAGTCTCACCACAGAGCTAAGAATCCCTGGGTCTAGAATCTAGAATCAACCCACAGCCTCATCGAGGATCTAAATACATTTTATAACCTCTCTGGATTACAACCAAATTATGACAAATGTACTATATTACGTATTGGATAAATAAAAAATACAATTTTTACATTGCCATGTAGTTTACCAATAAAATGGTCTGATGGTGATGTGGATATATTCGGAATACATATCCCAAAGGAAATAAATGATCTCACTTCAATAAATTATAATAGAAAGTTAGCAAAAATAGATAAGATATTCCTACCATGGAAAGGTGGGTGCCTGTCAATTTGTGGAAAAATCACCCTGATTAACTCTTTAGTATTATCCCAGTTTACCTATTTGCTTATGGTCATGCTTACGCCTAGCGAACAGTTTTTTAAATTAATTTTATTTCCATTTTATTTGGAACGGCAAGCCAGAGAAAATTGAACTATTTATATAATGAATATGAATTCGGAGGACAGAAATGATTAAATATTACAGCATTAGACCTATCACTAAAAGCTTCAGTCATACAAAAGTTATACTTAAATCCAAACTGGTTCTCTAGCAAATTAGTAAGATTGTCTCACCCAATGTTCAAGAATGGCATTTTTCCCTTTATTCAGATTACAACCACTCACTTTCAGTTATTTGAAAAGGAAATCATCTCCCAGATATCACTATTTCTAAAACAAGCCATAGAAAGTTGGTTGCAATTTCAATTTAATCCTCCAGAAACGACAGAACAAATAATGCAACAAATATTGTGGTTAAACTCAAATATACTAATTGACAAAAAAATCTAATAATGTAGGCTGCATGTGCGACATAACTCCACCAGTCCTACCGATGATATCATTTACAAAGATTATACATTTTTTTTAAATGTTAAATTTTTTTATAATCTTTGTAAATGATATCATCGGTAGGACTGGTGGAGTTATGTCGCACATGCAGCTAACTAAAACATAAGGAAATGTCTGCTCTACCCAAAATTACAACCAAATAATTGCAGCCTTACCGCAAAAATGGAAGAGGAAAGTGGAAGGAGGAGAAAGTAAGGAACTTGTCTGTCGGCCTTGCATTAAAGAACATAATTGGTTAAGGAAAACTGTGATAAATAAAAAAGTATATCAGTTTCATTTAAGGACCAAAGGATTGACAGCCGTCCCATATAGATTGCAAAATAGTTGGGAAGAGATTTTTGACGCACGATCCCATGGCATAGTGTTTATGAACTGATACGCAAAAAACGACACCGGATTCAAAACTTAGAATCTTTCAATTTAAATTATTATATAAAATTCTTGCTACCAATAGAATGTTATTTATATGGGGGATACAATCTTCCCAGTTCTGCAGATTTTGCTGCGAAGAGACAGAATCATTAGATCATTTGTTTTGGTACTGTCCATTTGTAGCTTGTTTTTGGACACAGGTCCAGGAATGGCTAAAGGATTGCAATATTTACCTGGAGCTAACCCTGCAGATAGCACTACTGGGTGATCTGAAAAGTCATAGTCAATCGATCAATAACATAATAATACTATTAGCAAAAATGTTTATTTTCAATTCACAATCTGTAGAAACAATGAGAATAGAAAGGTTCAGAACTTTTGTAAGACATCACAGTACAGTTGAAATATATATGGTAAATAGAAATCCTATATGCATGGTGTTAAAAGATAGATGGGAGATGTTGAATGGAATTGAAGGATGGGACTAATAACAACTAACAACAAACAATAACAAGATAACTAATAATGTAGGCACGCTGTGTCCATAATAAGTGTATGGGTTGTAGGTTGGGAGCTTTTGTGAAGGAGCACAGTTAGAAAGATATGGCATATAGAAGCAAACCAGATGGACATCATGAAAATGATCGGAGAGGTTGAGACTAGAAGAAGTTCAGGAGAAAGAACAAACAAAATGTAATTATTGTAAAATTGACTGTGTCCATAAAATGTAGATAGTGGGTATAAGCTGGAAGTAGAGGCCTAGGCGTTGTTGTTCACTAGTTTACTCCAAGTGGGGAAAGGGTGGCGGGGTTGGAAAGTAATAAAGGGGAATATATATATTTTTTAAAGGATATGTATGTGTATGTATGTATGTATGTGGGTGTGTATGTGTGTATATGTATATGTATATGTGTATGTATGTGTGTATGTGTATGTGTATATATATATACACTGCTCAAAAAAATCAAGGGAACACTAAAATAACACATCCTAGATCTGAATGAATGAAATAATCTTATTAAATACTTTTTTCTTTACATAGTTGAATGTGCTGACAACAAAATCACACCAAAATTATCAATGGAAATCAAATTTATAAACCCATGAAGGTCTGGATTTGGAGTCACCCTCAAAATTAAAGTGAAAATACACACTACAGGCTGATCCAACTTTGATGTAATGTCCTTAAAACAAGTCAAAATGAGGCTCAGTAGTGTGTGTGGCCTCCACGTGCCTGTATGACCTCCCTACAATGCCTGGGCATGCTCCTGATGAGGTGGTGGATGGTCTCCTGAGGTATCTCCTCCCAGACCTGGACTAAAGCATCCGCCAACTCCTGGACAGTCTGTGGTGCAACGTGGCGTTGGTGGATGGAGCGAGACATGATGTCCCAGATGTGCTCAATTGGATTCAGGTCTGGGGAACGGGCGGGCCAGTCCATAGCATCAATGCCTTTCTCTTGCAGGAACTGCTGACACACTCCAGCCACATGAGGTCTACCCAGGGCCAACCGCACCAGCATATGGTCTCACAAGGGGTCTGAGGATCTCATCTCGGTACCTAATGGCAGTCAGGCTACCTCTGGCGAGCACATGGAGAGCTGTGCGGCCCCCCAAAGAAATGCCACCCCACACCATGACTGACCCACCGCCAAACCGGTCATGCTGGAGGATGTTGCAGGCAGCAGAACGTTCTCCCACGGTGTCTCCAGACTCTGTCACGTCTGTCACATGTGCTAAGTGTGAACCTGCTTTCATCTGTGAAGAGCACAGGGCGCCAGTGTGCGAATTTGCCAATCTTGGTGTTCTCTGGCAAATGCCAAACGTCCTGCACGGTGTTGGGCTATAAGCACAACCCCCACCTGTGGACGTCAGGCCCTCATACCACCCTCTGGAGTCTGTTTCTGACCGTTTGAGCAGACACATGCACATTTGTGGCCTGCTGGAGGTCATTTTTGCAGGGCTCTGGCAGTGCTCCTCCTGCTCCTCCTTGCACAGGAAGGCGGAGGTAGCAGTCCTGCTGCTGGGTTGTTGCCCTCCTACGGCCTCCTCCACGTCTCCTGATGTACTGGCCTGTCTCCTGGTAGCGCCTCCATGCTCTGGACACTACGCTGACAGACACAGCAAACCTTCTTGCCACAGCTCGCATTGATGTGCCATCCTGGATGAGCTGCACTACCTGAGCCACTTGTGTGGGTTGTAGACTCATATTTTACCCAAACAACCACTATAAACTATAACATTAACGATTAACTACATCATGCAGCATCCACCATACATCTAGCCTAACATTTACATACCATTTCCCTTCCAAATCATAAAAATATCACATATATCTCTATCATCATACAGCTAATGGCGTTAGCTAGCCCTATGATTCAAAAGAGAAGATGCTTAACAATCGGATTTCAATCTGTTGTGCACCACAATATATGCATAAAATTCTGATTGTAAAATGTCTTCTCTTTAGTCAGATATTTGGCTAACAGCTAGCCAGCTAATGTTAGCTCAGTGAAGCAAGGATATACAATGAGGGAAAAAAGTATTTGATCCCCAGCTGATTTTGTACGTTTGCCCACTGACAAAGAAATGATCAGTCTATAATTTTAATGGTAGGTTTATTTGAACAGTGAGAGATAGAATAACAACAAAAAAATCCAGAAAAACGCATGTCAAAAATTTTATAAATTGATTTGCATTTTAATGAGGGAAATAAGTATTTGACCCCCTCTCAATCAGAAGATTTCTCTCCCAGGTGTCTTTTTATACAGGTAACGAGCTGAGATTAGGAGTACACTCTTAAAGGAGTGCTCCTAATCTCATTTTGTTACCTGTATAAAGACACCTGTCCACAGAAGCAATCAATCAATCAGATTCCAAACTCTCCACCATGGCCAAGACCAAAGAGCTCTCCAAGGATGTCAGGGACAAGATTGTAGACCTACACAAGGCTGGAATGGGCTACAAGACCATCGCCAAGCAGCTTGGTGAAAATGTGACAACAGTTGGTGCGATTATTCGCAAATTGGAAGAAACACAAAAGAACTGTCAATCTCCCTTGGCCTGGGGCTCCATGCAAGATATCACCTCGTGGAGTTGCAATGATCATGAGAACGGTGAGGAATCAGCCCAGAACTATACGGGAGGATCTTGTCAATGATCTCAAGGCAGCTGGGACCATAGTCACCAAGAAAACAATTGGTAACACACTACGCCGTGAAGGACTGAAATCCTGCAGCGCCCGCAAGGTCCCCCTGCTCAAGAAAGCACATATACAGGCCTGTCAGAAGTTTGCCTATGAACATCTGAATGATTCAGAGGAAAACTGGGTGAAAGTGTTGTGATCAGATGAGACCAAAATCGAGGTCTTTGGCATCAACTCAACTTGCCGTGTTTGGAGGAGGAGGAATGCTGCCTATGACCCCAAGAACACCATCCCCACCGTCAAACATGGAGGTGGAAACATTATGCTTTGGGGGTGTTTTTCTGCTAAGGGGACAGGACAACTTCACCTCATCAAAGGGACGATGGACGGGCCATGTACCGTAAAATCTTGGGTGAGAACCTCCTTCCCTCAGCCAGGGCATTGAAAATGGGTCGTGGATGGGTATTCCAGCATGACAATGACCCAAAACACACGGCCAAGGCAACAAAGGAGTGGCTCAAGAAGAAGCACATTAAGGTCCTGGAGTGGCCTAGCCATTCTCCAGACCTTAATCCCATAGAATATCTGTGGAGGGAGCTGAAGGTTTGAGTTGCCAAACGTCAGCCTCGAAACCTTAATGACTTGGAGAAGATCTGCAAAGAGGAGTGGGTCAAATACTTATTTCCCTCATTAAAATGCAAATCAATTTATAACATTTTTGACATGCGTTTTTCTGGATTATTTTGTTGTTAATCTGTCTTTCACTGTTCAAATAAACCTACCATTAAAATTATAGACTGATGATGTCTCTGTCAGTGGGCAAACGTACAAAATCAGCAGGGGATCAAATTCTTTTTTCCCTCACTGTAGAGGTTCACGTTGGAGTTAACGTTAGCTCAACATTGACAAATAAATTAACTAATGTTAGCTAGCTAGATCATCTCTACTATTCTATGTTAGCTAGTGATCCATGCTTGCTGCTGGGACTGTCAGCTCCAATTCAAGTGTTGGAACTGCATCGGGCTTCAGTACAAGAAACTTGGCATAACCCTTTTTTTGCAGCAGCAGGTTTTATACTGCAGTTTGAAATGGAAATAATGTCACTGTAAGAATAGTAAAAAAAATACATTATAATACATAATTAAAATAATTATGATTAAAACATTTAACAATCATACATTAATGCTGAAAACATATTACTATCAAGCAATCAGTCAATCAACTGATTAATCAATCAATTAATTAAATATTCAACCAATTATGCATGTTCTCCATGTGGGGACTGTTACATTAAAGGAAGTTAGACAAGCATTTTAACCAGGTAGCCTATGACAACAAAAACTAAAAGCGTGTACTGTATGACAGAGTCATAGACCGTTTTGGCAACATGAAAGAGAGGAGGATGGGATTGGAGTTTCTCTAGAAGTAGGATGAGTCAACATGTTTTTTCTATTTGCACGAACACACACACGCACACGCACACACACTCACACACAAATAAGAAAAGGAGAGCCACACTCCAGGAGCTCAGATGCAATAATTGAATAACCTAATAACCAACGTTTCCACAGAGAAGCTATCTTCATCAGGGTATAATGACAAACACTGCGGGTCACTAGTTTAAATAGTGTCAAAGGACACACACAGGTGTCTGTAATCATGGCCGGGTGTGGCTTGATATCATTGGTTAATTCACAGATAAACAGAACATACAAAAAACATGAATGGATAGCATACGATCATAGATACAATTTGGCTACATAGGCCTACAAACATTTATAATGAATAGCAAAATCACAATAACAACAAGAATGGCTTCAGATCAAAGTCTACGTTGAGACCGAAGGGAGCAAGGGTCTTCAAATTGAAGATCCAGGCAGCCTTTCGTTTTAACAATGCGTCCCTATGTTATATTGGCATTGAACATGTCATCCTCCCTAGGAGAGGGGGTGACCTCGACAACCTATCAGTCCAGTTTTGTCACTAATTTCATGTTCAGCCCTCATACAGTGGGGAAAAAAAGTATTTAGTCAGCCACCAATTGTGCAAGTTCTCCCACTTAAAAAGATGAGAGAGGCCTGTAATTTTCATCATAGGTACATGTCAACTATGACAGACAAATTGAGGAAAAAAAATCCAGAAAATCACATTGTAGGATTTTTAATGAATTTATATGCAAATGATGGTGGAAAATAAGTATTTGGTCACCTACAAACAAGCAAGATTTCTGGGTCTCACAGACCTGTAACTTCTTCTTTAAGAGGCTCCTCTGTCCTCCACTCGTTACCTGTATTAATGGCACCTGTTTGAACTTGTTATCAGTATAAAAGACACCTGTCCACAACCTCAAACAGTCACACTCCAAACTCCACTATGGCCAAGACGAAAGAGCTGTCAAAGGACACCAGAAACTAAATTGTAGACCTGCAACAGGCTGGGAAGACTGCATCTGCAATAGGTAAGCAGCTTGGTTTGAAGAAATCAACTGTGGGAGCAATTATTAGGAAATGGAAGACATACAAGACCACTGATAATCTCCCCTTGATCTGGGGCTCCACGCAAGATCTCACCCCGTGGGTCAAAATGATCACAAGAGCCGGTGAGCAAAAATCCCAGAACCACACGGGGGGACCTAGTGAATGACCTGCAGAGAGCTGGGACCAAAGTAACTAAGCCTACCATCAGTTACACACTACGCCGCCAGGGACTCCAAATCATGCAGTGCCAGACGTGTCCCCCTGCGCTAAGCCAGTACATGTCCGGGCCTGTCTGAAGTTTGCTAGAGTGCATTTGGATGATCCAAAGAGGATTGGGAGAATGTCATATGGTCAGATGAAACCAAAATATAACTTTTTGGTAAAAACTCAACTCGTCGTGTTTGGAGGACAAAGAATGCTGAGTTGCATCCAAAGAACACCATACCTACTGTGAAGCATGGGGGGTGGAAACATCATGCTTTGGGACTGTTTTTTCTGCAAAGGACCAGGACGACTGATCCGTGTAAAGGAAATAATGAATGGGGCCATGTATCGTGAGATTTTTGAGTGAAAACCTCCTTCCATCAGCAAGGGCATTGAAGATGAAACGTGGCTGGGTCTTTCAGCATGACAATGATCCCAAACACACCGCCCGGGCAACGAAGGTGGCTTCGTAGAAGCATTTCAAGGTCCTGGAGTGGCCTAGCCAGTCTCCAGATCTCAACCCCATAGAAAATCTTTGGAGGGGAGTTGAAAGTCCGTGTTGCCGCGACAGCCCCAAAACATCACTGCTATAGAGGAGATCTGCATGGAGGAATGGGCCAAAATACCAGCAACAGTGTGTGAAAACCTTGTGAAGACTTACAGAAAACGTTTGACCTGTGTCATTGCCAACAAAGGGTATATAACAAAGTATTGAGAAACTTTCGTTATTGACCAAATACTTCATTTTCCACCATAATTTGCAAATAAATTCATAAAAATCCTACAATGTGATTTTCTGGATTTTTTTCCTCATTTTGTCTGTCATAGTTGACGTGTACCTATGATGAAAATTACAGGCCTCTCTCATCTTTTTAAGTGGGAAAACTTGCAGAATTGGTGGCTGACTAAATACTTTTTTTCCCCACTGTAAGGGCTGGTAACACTTTATTTTAGGGGTCCATAATAAACCATTTATAAGGCATTTATAAACCATTTGTAAGGCATTTACAAACAGTTTGCTCACCATTCTTCACACGTTTATATATATTTCCTTAAATATCCTGTTTCTATGCTAGTTCTTTTATCAGGTACTCCTGGCATGTCTACCAATGGCATGCCCATCTTTTTGTGAGAAATTACACTGGTCATCACTCAAAACATTTATAAAGTATTTATAAAGTGTAAATAGCGCTCACTTTAGATTAGGGGATGCAAAAATACTTTACTAATGATTAGTAAATGGTTTATAAATGTGGAAGTAATGATTAATAAATGGTGAACACACACTTTATGAAATCCTTATAAATTGTTTATTAAGGAGCCTTGTTACTAAAGTGATTTACCATTATCCTTTCAGGACAACCAGGGCTACAAGTAGAATGAAAAACGATTTGACATAAAAACTGACATTAATGAGTTTTATTGACTAGTGTCACTACAAATATGTGGTACGCTAAACAAAAACATGATTTAAAAAAGGCATTTATAAAGAATGCTAGCAAGCAGGGCTCTAAAGTGCGACCAATTTGGGATATGCAACTAAAAATCTTGAAAAAGTACAGCTGCCTCGCCCTGCTGCTTGCTTCCAGTTCTGGGCCACACACAGCAAGCCCCACCCCCTGTAACTCAAGCAGGCAACACAGTTCCTCAACGCTGTTTATTATCTCAGCATGCTGTCAATTCATGCACTCAACATATTCTTCCAAAACAAGAAAAATGCTGCTTTCCACATTGCTTCTATAAATATACATCGACGTTTTCTCTATTATACTACTAGTTTGTGTATATTGCCTTCTGTAAAACACAAGTTAGTAAGTTCAGGAGCAAAAAAAATAAATAATATATATATATATATATATATATATAATAGAATTATTGTAAAATTAACTCTGTCCATAAGGTGTAGATAGGAAGTATAGACCGGAAGTAGAGGCCTGGGCATTGTTGTTCACTAATTTACTCCAAGTAGGGAAAGGATGGTGGGGTTGAAAAGTAATAAAGGGGAGTATATATATAAAAAAAAAAAAAAAACATGGGGGATTGGAAGTGATGCAGACAATTACATTGATAGAAGATACAATCTATCTGCAATATTAAGCTGATCCATTCCCCCTAGGAAAGACCAAAAAAAAAAAAAAAAAAAAAACACAAGTTAGTCAGTCTAAGGAAGCTGGCATGTGCCTAAAATAATGCTAATCGCTAATACTAATGACTAACTAATTAGATTGCTAGCTAAATACCATTAAGCTAAATGCAATAGCTAAGGCAAAGCAAATATTTGCTCTAATGCAAATTGCTAGGTGTAGATCAGCATGTTGTTTGTGCAAAGGCATGTCCCTGAATTCTAAAATCTTTGTCTACATGCAACAGCTATTCAAATGTGATTAGGGTCCCCTGGGAAACACTGACCAAGGCTTTGGTTGCTATCCTTTCATAACTCCTACCTGGCTTTTTCATTTGTTGTCATGACAAACAACACCAACTATAGAATTAGAATAATCATTATATTTCTATAATTCCAACAGTTAACCCAAGTGTTTAGATCTACACTGAACAAAAATATAAACGCAACATGTAAAGTTTTAGTCCCATGTTTCATGCGCTGAAATAAAAGATCCCAGAAATGCTCCATACTCACAAAAATATTTCTCTTAAGTTTTGTGCACAAACGGGTTTACATCCCTGTTAGTGAGCATTTCTCCTTTGCCAAGATAATCCATCAACCTGACAGGTGTGGCATATCAAGAAGCTGATTAAACAGCATGATCATTACACAGGTGCACCTTGTGCTAGGGACAATAAAAGGCCACTCTATAATGTGCAGTTTTGTCACAGAACACAATGCCACAGATGTTCATTTCTCTACCATAATCCGCCTCCAACGTCATTTTAGAAAATTCAGACAGCCAACCCTACAACAATTCAGCTTCTCACACACCATTCACTTCTGCAGTCACAACAACCACGGTTTTCCCCAGAACAACCACAGCTGCTGCTATGTCAACCTCAACTGCATCTACAACAACCACAGCCGTCCCCACAACAACCACAGCTGCTACCATTACAACCACAGAGACACTACGTCAACACCCGAGCTTGGGCAACAACAACCACAGCCATACGCCATAACAACCACTACAGCATCTCCTAATATAACAACCACAACTGCAGCTCCTAACCCTATCCCTAACACAACAATCACAACTGCAGCTCCTAACCCTATCCCTAACACAACAATCACAACTGCAGCTCCTAACCCTATCCCTAACACAACAATCACAACTGCAGCTCCTAACCCTATCCCTAACACAACAATCACAACTGCAGCTCATATTACAACAACCACAACTGCAGCTCCTAACCCTACCCCTAACCCAACGATCACAACTACAGCTTTTACTATGACAACCACAACTACACCTGTCAACCACGAATGATAATAATGATCAATGCTGTCATGTCCTTTTTGTTTTTGGATACAAGTAGTGTTTGTTTCTTTGTTCGTTTGTACGTTTTTTTCATGCTTGTCCATAATATTGATTGATTGTGTGACCACATAATGTGTGACTGAACTGAGGGTGAAATTCACCTTGAATGCAGCATTAAGACTGCTTTATTAAACAGTCTATAGTGTTTTGTGTTTGATTTTCTGCTGGGCGTGTACTGCAATTACATTTATTTGCTTTTGTTCTACAGCACCGACGGCCACACCGATGTACCCAACAACCGAACCTGCAACAACTAAATGCACAACCACAACACAACCTACTACTGACTTAGCAACAACTAGGCAAACAACTACTGACCTAGCTGCTACTCCTACAACCACAGCTGCTACTATGACAACCACAGCTCCTACTATGACAACAAGTACACAAGCAACAACTGAGCTACCAACAAGTACATGTCTAACTACTGAATACACAACAACTACAACCACACCTGCAACTACTCAACTCACTACACAAACAACCACTGAACTACCAACAACTACACAACCAATCACTGAACTACCAACAACTACTCAACCAATCACTCAACAGATTAGCACTACACCTCCAACCGCCGGACATTCAGACACGAATAGTGGACCTGGTAAATGTGATTTACTGTGCTTAATATCTAATCAAATTGGTAATAAAGGTCAACCCTGTCACGTCCCTTCATTTTTACATACAGTGCAGTATGTGTTTGTCTGTTTATCTGTTTGTTTGTTTGTTTCATATTTGTTTGTAATGTTGTCTCATTGTGTCTCTACAGGATATGGACTGAGGTTGAAATGTACCTAGAGTAAACCGAATCTGAGATCAAGGAGCAGGTCTTGATGGAGTTGAGTGTCTTTGTCAAATTGTAATTTTGAAATTGTAAGGTTGCTCAAACAAATAAAGGATATTGAATGAGGAAGTACATTGACGTAAAGGAGGGGGATAAAGCAAAATGAGAAGAGGAGAAAAGTACTATTAACAAATGAACTAAACTATGTAACCCCTGTGTGTTTGTTCCAGCTTCGTGAGGAACTAATCACACAGGGGCTGACAGGGGACTTCACACTGCGACTGAGAACTGTTCAGAGCTAGGTGTCTGGGGGAATAGGAGGAGACAGCAGTCATAAACCTGATCGCAGATGTTATATCGTGAGCCCACGACGGGAGTCACTCTGTGTGTTTAACGGAGGACATATGTTCACGAGATCCCACACTCCGGGGCAAGATTTGCAGTCCTGTTAGTGACGGTGCCCCCCTACACCTGGAAGGTTCAATGATCCACCTCCTTGGAAACCAAAATGCAGATCGAGGTAGCCTTATCCAACTCAGACAGAACAATCACCAAAGAGGAACTCTGCTGAACCCACATCTCTGTTCACTCACTACGAACAACTAAGTCAACATCGCTCCCAAGTCTTAATTACATATCATGATTAATACTGTTGCTGCATTGTCCACATTTGGATGTGAACTGATAGCCTAGTCACTGGCGACTCCTGGTGGATGAACCTATAATTTCCTCTCAGTTGAGAATACCATCTCGTCCTCTAAGGTCTGGTGAATGTATGTATTGTTGTATTTGCTGAGTTCAAGTACAGAAATGCAGGTATGTTGACCTGTGGCAATTCTCAACTCTAAAACCGTGTTGTATTCCATTAGCCTATACCCTGCCTTACTTTGTTTATTACCTCATTTTCCAATGTATTTAGTCTAGTAAATAAAACCAAAAAATTGAATTATCTGTGGCCTTGAGTTAAGAATGACACATGTTTTGGTCTTCAAAATGTTTGCTGCTTCAGTGTTTTTAGATATTTTTGTCAGATGTTACTATGGTATACTGAAGTATGATTACAAGCATTCCATAAGTGTCAAAGGCTTTTATTGACAATTACATTAAGTTTATGCAAAGAGTCAATATTTGCAGTGTTGACCTTTCTTTTTCAAGACCTCTGCAATCCGGCCTGGCATGCTGTCAATTAACTTCTGGGCCACATCCTGACTAATGGCAGCCCATTCTTGCATAATCAATGCTTGGAGTTTGTCAGAATTTGTGGGTTTTTGTTTGTCCACCCGCCTCTTGAGGATTGACCACAAGTTCTCAATGGGATTAAGGTCTGGGGAGTTTCCTGGCCATGGACCCAAAATGTCGATGTTTTGTTCCCCGAGCCACTTAGTTATCATTTTTGCCTTATGGCAAGGTGCTCCATCATGCTGGAAAAGGCATTGTTCGTCCCCAAACTGTTCTTGGATGGTTGGGAGAAGTTCTCTCGGAGGATGTGTTGGTACCATTCTTTATTCATGGATGTGTTCTTAGGCAAAATTGTGAGTGAACCCACTCCCTTGGCTGAGAAGCAACCCCACACATGAATGGTCTCAGGATGCTTTACTGTTGGCATGACACAGTACTGATGGTAGCGCTCACCTTGTCTTCTCCGGACAAGCTTTTTTCCGTATGCCCCAAACAATCGGAAAGGGGATTCATCAGAGAAAATTACTTTACCCCAGTCCTCAGCAGTCCAATCCCTGTACCTTTTGCAGAATATCAGTCTGTCCCTGATGTTGTTCCTGGAGAGAAGTGGTTTCCTCTCTGCCCTTCTTGACACCAGGCCATCCTCCAAAAGACTTTGCCTCACTGTGCGTGCAGATGCACTCACACCTGCCTGCTGCCATTCCTGAGCAAGCTCTGCACTGGTGGTGCCCCGATCCCGCAGCTGAATCAACTTTAGGAGTCGGTCCTGGCACTTGCTGGACTTTCTTGGGCGCCCTGAAGCCTTCTTCACAACAATTGAACCTCTCTCCTTGAAGTTCTTGATGATCCGATAAATGGTTGATTTAGGTGCAATCTTACTAGCAGCAATATCCTTGCCTGTGAAGCCCTTTTTGTGCAAAGCAATGATGATGGCACGTGTTTCCTTGCAGGTAACCATGGTTAACAGAGGAAGATTAATGATTTCAAGCACCACCCTCCTTTTAAAGCTTCCAGTCTGTTATTCTAACTCAATCAGCATGACAGAGTGATTTCCAGCATTGTCCTCGTCAACACTCTCACATGTGTTGTCGAGTGAATCACTGACATGATGTCAGCTGGTCCTTTTGTGGCAGGGCTGAAATGCAGTGGAAATGTTTTTGGGGAATTAAGTTCATTTTCATGGCAAAGAGGGACTTTGCAATTAATTGCAATTCATCTGATCACTCTTCATAACATTCTGGAGTATATGCAAATTGCCATCATAAAAACTGAGGCAGCAGACTTTGTGAAAAGTAATATTTGTGTCATTCTCAAAACTTTTCACCACGACTGTACAAGTGTTTGGGTCCTTGAAGTTTCAGAGTTAGATGACTTTCAGAATGAGAACATAGTAACTGACTGTTGATTAAGCCCCCCAAAAAAAAACAACCAAATACTATTGTTGATATAGGATTGGTACAACAGTTAAGGATAACTAATTCAAGGGATCTCTATATAAAACCTTACATTTTGATTAATTTGGATAGGATAGCAAAGTTAATTATCATACATTTGATCAAATAATTATTCCAGTAATTAATCAATAAAGGATCTTGAATATCCATATCCAAAGTCACAACACAGAGATACTGTAGTTTACACACATACTTTACAATAGATTATCCTCAAGATTACATTCTTACCACATGACCTACGGTAACTGGACCTAATGTACTAGCAATTAAATATATATCTAATTTTAGTTGCTGGAATTTGTATGAACCATAATTAGTGTTCTGTAAAATGTACATACTTTAATACACCGTGAGCTCCAAAAGTATTGGGACAGTTTTGTTGTTTTGGCTCTGTACTCAAGCACTTTGGATTTGAAATTATACAATGACTATGAGGTTGAAGCGCAGACTGTCAGCTTTAATTGGAGGGTATTTTCATCCATATCAGGTGTATTGTCTAGAAATTACAGCACTTTTTGTACATAGTCCCCCCATTGTAGGTGACCAAAAGTATTGGGACAAATTTGAGTCAGAAAGTTAGACGCACAAATATCAAACCCCAAAAATGCTAACCTCTCCTCTTATTGTAATGGTGAGAGGTTAGTTAGCATGTCTTGGTGGTATGATATTTTGTAACTTTCTCACTGATCATTATTCCAGATTCATTCAGGACTATCTGTAATCATGATAGCATCCACATGAATGGAGAAGTGTTTAGAAACATATTCTATTCTTATTCATATTCAAAGTGACTCCAAAATGACACAATATATTATTTACCACTAATTTGTATTGGGCACAAAACATTCTGAAACACAACCAAATGAACTGCAAATGCATCCAACAAGTTTGTAGAGTTACAAGCTTGATGTATTCATTGCGTGCTAGGAATATCGGACCAAATACTACCCTTGTGACTACTTTAATATACATATAAGTGAATTTGTCCCACTACTTTTGGTCCCCTAAAATGGGGGGACCATGTACAAAAAGTGCTGTAATTTTTAAACGGTTCACTCAATATGGATGATTTATTCTCTGTCAGGCAGCATCCCAAATGGCACCCTATTCCATATATAGTGCACTACTTTGACTAGGGCCCATAGGGAATAGAGTCCCATTTGGGATGTACACTCAGTCTCTGACAGTTACAGTAACTACACAGTTCAACAAAGAAGAAGAAACTACATTCCAACACCATCATGCCGGTAAGCAACTTCTGGTAACACTTGGAAATCAAACGAGAAGTGTTCAGAATGTGTGACCGCATTTCTCTTATGTCAAATGTTAAAGATTATCTTATTTATTATATGTGATATATAAAATGTTACATAGGAAAGTTATACTGCTTTTAAAGTTGATAAACCTGTTAAAGTACACTTCATCTAGTCCTTGGCCTATATCCTAACATGTTGTTCTTCATATTATTGTCTTTTGTAAACACACTCTATATCAAATCAAACAAAACTTTATTTGTCATATACACAGGATACAGAAGGTGTAAACCGTACAGTGAAATACTTCCTTGCCAGCTCTTCCTCAACAGTGCAGTATCAATATAAAAAATAAATATACATTGTCAACAGAAAAGTATAAATATCAAGAAATGGAAGGGAAAAGTCTCAATGCCAGTAGAGAAAGAACAAAAGAATATACACCATGTATAAGAACAATATCAATAACGACGGCAGTGATGCTGGTGATAGAAAAGGGTAAAGTGGCTGAGCAGCAGAATTAATATTAAAAGTAGCAGCAACGTATGGTGGTTGAGTGTGTGTTGTGTGTGTGTGTGTGTGTGAGTGTGTGTGTGAGTGAGTGTTAAGAGAGAGTAATGTGAATGTGCATAGAGGCAGTGCAGATAGTCCGAGGGTGCAGGTAGACAGTCATTGACAGTAGAAAGAAGAACAGTCTATGGCTGAGGTGGTTGGAGACTTTGGTGATGTTGCGGGCCTTCCTCATACACAGCCTTGTATAAGTATCCTGGATGACTGGGAACTGGCCGCACATGATGGACTGGGCCGTCCGTAACATGCATGAACAAGGGATTCTATAATCGGAGAGCCTGTTTCAGTCCTGCTCTGAGCTTTGGTGGAGGGCTTGGGATGTCCATGGTACAAGTATTTGATAAACTGCCGATTTTGCAGGTTTTCCTACTTACAAAGCATGTAGAGGTCTGTGAGAGACGGAATCTAAAACAAAAATCCAGAAAATCAACATTGTATGATTTTTAAGTAATTAATTGCATTTTATTGCATGACATAAGTATTTGATATATCAGAAAAGCAGAACTTAATATTTGGTACAGAAACCTTTGTTTGCAATTACAGAGATCATATGTTTCCTGTAGGTCTTGACCAGGTTTGCACACACTGCAGCAGTGATTTTGGCACACTCCTCCATACAGACCTTCTCCAGATCCTTCTGGTTTCGGGGCTGTTGCTGGGCAATATGGACTTTCAGCTCCCTCCAAAGATGTTCTATTGGGTTCAGGTCTGGAGACTGGCTAGGTCTCTCCAGGACCTTGAGATGCTTCTTACGGAGCCACTCCTTAGTTGCCCTGGCTGTGTGTTTCGGGTCGATGTCATGCTGGAAGACCCAGCCACGACCCATCTTCAATGCTCTTACTGAGGGAAGGAGGTTGTTGGCCCCATCCATCCTCTCCTCAATACGGTGCAGTCGTCCTGTCCCCTTTGCAGAAAAGCATCCCCAAAGAATGATGTTTCCACCTCCATGCTTCACGGTTGGGATGGTGTTCTTGGGGTTGTACTCATCCTTCTTCTTCCTCCAAACACGGCGAGTGGAGTTTAGACCAAAAGCTCTATGTTTGTCTCATCAGACCACATGACCTTCTCCCCATTCCTCCTCTGGATCATCCAGATGGTCATTGGCAAACTTCAGACGGGCCTGGACATGCACTGGCTTGAGCAGGGGGGACCTTGCGTGCGCTGCAAGATTTTAATCCATGACGGCGTAGTGTGTTACTAATGGTTTTCTTTGAGACTGTGGTCCCAGCTCTCTTCATGTCATTGACCAGGTCCTGCCGTAGTTCTGGGCTGAACCCTCACCTTCCTCATGATCATTGATGCCCCACGAGGTGAGATCTTGCATGGAGCCCCAGACCGAGGGTGATTGACCGTCATCTTGAACTTCTTCCATTTTCTAATAATTGCCCCAACAGTTGTTGCCTTCTCACCAAGCTGCTTGCCTATTGTCCTGTAGCCCATCCCAGCCTTGTGCAGGTCTACAATTTTATCCCTGATGTCCTTACACAGCTCTCTGGTCTTGGCCATTGTGGAGATGTTGGAGTCTGTTTGATTGAGTGTGTGGACAGGTGTCTTTTATACAGGTAACAAGTTCAAACAGGTGCAGTTATTACAGGTAATGAGTGGAGAACAGGAGGGCTTCTTAAAGAAAAACGAACAGGTCTGTGAGAGCCGGAATTCTTACTGGTTGGTAGGTGATCAAATACTTATGTCATGCAATAAAATGCAAATTAATTACTTAAAAATCATACAATATGATTTTCTGGATTTTTTTTTGTTGAAATTACAGACCTCCACATGCTTTGAAAGTAGGAAAACCTGCAAAAATCGGAAGTGTATCAAATACTTGTTCTCCCCACTGTATATACACCTGTTCTAAAAGGCCCCAGAGTCTGCAACACTGCTAAGCAAGGGGCACCACCAAGCAAGAGGCACCATGAAGACCAAGGAGCTCTCCAAACAGGTCAGGGACACAGTTGTGGAGAAGCACAGATCAGGGTTGGGTTACACAAAAATATCCGAAACTTTGAACATCCCACAGAGCACCATTAAATCCATGATTAAAAAATGGAAAGAATATGGCACCAAAACAAACCTGCCAAGAGAGGGCCGCCCACCAAAACTCATGGACCAGGCAAGGAGGGCATTAATCAGAGAGGCAACAAAGAGACCAAAGATAACCCTGAAGGAGCTTCAAAGCTCCACAGGGGAGATTGGAGTATCTGTATATTGGACCACTTTAAGCCGTACACTCCACAGAGCTGGGCTTTACGGAAGAATGGCCAGAAAAAAGCCATTGCTTAAAGAAAAAAATAAGCAAAAACGTTTGGTGTTCACCAAAAGGCATGTGGGAGACTCCCAAAAAATATAGAATAAGGTAATCTGGTCAGGTGAGACTAAAATTTAGCTTTTTGGCCATCAAGGAAAATGCTGTGTTTGGCGCAAACCCAACACCTCTCATCACCCCGAGAACACCATCCCCACAGTGAAGCATGGTGGTGGCAGCATCATGCTGTGGGGATGTTTTTCGGCAGGGAATGGGAAACTGGTCAGAATTGAAGGAATAATGATGGTGCTAAATACAGGGAAAACTTGAGGGAAACCTGTTTCAGTCTTCCAGAGATTAGAGACTGGGACGGAGGTTCACCTTCCAACAGGACAATGACCCTAAGCATACTGCTAAAACAACACTCGAGTGGTTTAAGGGGAAACATTTAAATGTATTGGAATGGCCTAGTCTAAGCCCAGACCTCAATCCAATTGAGAATCTGTGGTATGACTTAAAGATTGCTGTACACCAGCGGAACCCATCCAACTTGAAGGAGCTGGAGCAGTTTTGCCTTGAAGAATGGGCAAAATCCCAGTGGCTAGATGTGCCAAGCTTATAGAGACATACCCAAAGAGACTTGTAGCTGTAATTGCTGCAAAGGTTGGCCCTACAAAGTATTGACTTTGGGGGGATGAATAGTTATGCACTGATTTTTTGTCGTATTTCCAAGCATGGAAAAAAAGGGTTATTCAATACTCTGACGCAGTTGTCATGCCAATACATCCTTGAGTGCTGCTGTGAACCGCACCAAAAGAGACATGCCAAATGGGAGAAGTATAATTTACATACAGTGCCAGTCAAAAGTTTGGAAACACCAGGGTTTTTCTTTATTTTTACTATTTTCTACATTGTAGAAGACTAGTGAAGACATCAAAACATTTTAGTCATTTAGCAGACGCTCTTATCCAGAGAGTGCATACATTGTTTTGTTTTTTCATGCTGGCCCCCCGTGGGAATTGAACCTACATGCTCTACCATCTAAGCTACATCCCTGCCAGCCATTCCCTCCCCTACCCTGGACCAATTGTGCGCCGCCCCATGGGTCTCCCGGTCGTGGCCGGCTATGACAGAGCCTGGATTCGAACCAGGATCTCTAGTGGCACAGCTAGCACTGCGATGCAGTGCCTTAGACCACTGCGCCACTCGGGAGGCTACATATGAAATCATGTAGTAACCAAAAAAGTGTTAAACAAATCAAAATATATTTTATATTTGAGATTCTTCAAAGTAGCCACCCTTTGCCTTGATGACAGCTTTGCACACTCTTGGCATTCTCTCAACCAGCTTCATGGGGTAGTCACCTGGAATGTATTTCAATTAACAGGTGTGCCTTCTTAAAAGTTAATTTGTGGAATTCCTTTCTTTCTTAATGCATTTGAGCCAATCAGTTGTGTTGTGACAAGGTAGGGGTGGTATACAGAAGATAGCCCTATTTGGTAAAAGACCAAGTCCATATTATGGCAAGAACAGCTCAAATAATCAAAGTGTAGTGACATTAAGGTCAGTCAATCCGGAACATTTCAAGAACTTTGAAAGTTTCTTCAAGTGCAGTCGCAAAAACCATCAAGCACTATGGTGAAACTGGCTCTCATGAGGACCGCCACAGGAAAGGAAGACCCAGAGTTACCTCTGCTGCAGAGGATAAGTTCATTAGAGTTACCAACCTCAAAAATTGCAGCCCAAATAAATGCTTCACAGAGTTTAAGTAAAAGACACATCTCAATATCAACTGTTAAGAGGAGACTGCGTGAATCAGGCCTTCATGGTCGAATTGCTGCAAAGAAACCACTGCTAAAGGACACCAATAATAAGAAGAGACTTACTTGGGCCAAGAAACACGAGCAATGGACATTAGACCGGTGGAAATCTTTCCTTTGGTCTGATGTGTCCAAATTTGAGATTTTTGGTTCCAACTGCTGTGTCTTTGTGAGACGCAAAGTAGGTGAACGGATGATCTCCATATGTGTGGTCCCCACCGTGAAGCATGGATGAGGAGGTGTGATGGTGTGGTGGTGCTTTGCTGGTGACACTGTCAGTGATTTATTTAGAATTCAAGGCACACTTAACCAGCATGATTACCACAGCATTCTGCAGCGATACGCCATCCCATCTGGTTTGCACTTAGTGGGACTATCATTTGTTTTTCAACAGGACAATGACCCAACACAACTCTAGGCTGTGTAAGGGCTATTCGACCAAGAAGGAGAGTGATGGCGTGCTGCATCAGATGACTTGGCCTTCACAATCACCCGACCTCAACCCAATTGAGATGGTTTTGGATGAGCTGGACCGCCGAGTGAAGGAAAAGCAGCCAACAAGTGCTCAGCGTATGTGGGAACTCCTTCAAGACTGTTGGAAAAGCATTCCAGGTGAAGCTGGTTGAGAGAATGCCAAGAGTGTGCAAAGCTGTCATCAAGACAAAGGGTGGCTACTTTGAAGAACCTCAAATGTAAAATCTATTTTGATTTGTTTAACACTTTTTTGGTTACTACATGATTCCATATGTGTTATGTCATAGTTTTGATGGGCAGAGCGACAGAGCGACAGATTGCTGATTATTTTATTTTATGAAATCCATTTTAGAATAAGGCTGTAACGTAACAAAATGTGGAAAAAGTCAAGGGGTCTGAACACTTTCCGAATGCACTCTAACTACCTTTTCTATCACCAGTATCACTGCCATCGTTATTGATATTGTTTTTATACATAGTGTATATTATTTTGTTCTTTCTGGCATTTAGTTTTTCCTTTCTATTTATTGATCTTGATACTTTTCTGTCGAGAATTTGTATATTTCTGATATTGACACTGCACTGGCAAGGAAGCATTTCACTGTACGGTTTACACCTTCTGTATCCTGTGCAAATAAACGTTGGTTTGAGTGTGTTTACAAGAGACAATAATATGAAGAACAACATGTTAAGATATAGGCCAAGGACTAGATTAAGTGTATTTTTACCTGGAGTTTTTCCTTATTGTAGGCTATTACTTTCAACACTTGTTTACTACACTACCTTACTCACTCTGTTTAGCACATGTCCTCACATGTGAGTCCTTAAATAGATGGGTGGGGCTTAAGACATTCTTGACGATGCTGAACAACAAACTTGTTCTCAACTGGTTTACCTGGTTAAATAAAGGTGAAATAAAAAAATTTAAAAAACAATGCTGAATGACTCATAGAAAAGCTCTTGAGCAAGTGTGAAACACTTTCGAGGGCGTTGTCTCCTATTTTATCGTTAGTGGGAGAACGAGTTTATCAACTTTAAAAGCAGTATAACTTTCCTATGTTTCCTCCAACTACAGTTTATGATATACCATTTTGAAGCAATGAGTCTGTACTTTTCTATGTAAAAAAAATGATAATCTTGAACATTTGACATAAATTCACATAGAGAAATGCAGTCACACATATTGAACACTTCTTGTTTGATTTCCAAGTGTTACCAGAAGTTGCTTACCGGCATGATGGTGTTGGAATGTAGTTTCTTCTTCTTTGTTGAACTGTGTAGTTACTGTAACTGTCAGAGACTGAGTGTACACCCTATTCCCTATGGGCCCTAGTACAAGTAGTGCACTATATATGGAATAGGGTGCCAATTGGGATGCTACCTGACAGAGAATAAATAATGAAAGAGAAACTTATGCAGATTAATTGATAAGGAGCTCACAGAAGCCTGAACACTGAAGAAGACAAGCAGCAACCATTTTGGTAAGACATTTTCTATTATTCTATAAATTATTATACATTGAAAGTCCATGCACTGTTATCAGAATGTAAATGTAGGGATAGTGAACACTGTCACTTACAGGTAGGCCTAATGTATTGATTGAAAAAACTCATGAGATTTTAAACGGCTTACTGTTTAGGCTACCTTTTGTGTAGAGACTTAACATGAATAAATTTGTATAATTGATTAGTATTTAAATGTATAATTAAAATTGATAACTGTTTATAATTTATTTATAATTTGATTAATATTTTATTTCTCCCATGTATTAGAGGGAATACCAGTACAACCATGGAACTTGTGGTGTTTCTCATCATTTTTTCAGGTTAGTATCTATCTCCTGTTTAGTTATTGTTCTAAAAAGCTATTCAATGTTAAGCTTAAGCAGAAATGTGACACACCACCTGGATTCGGTCCTACAGTGGGGGAAAAAATAGTATTTAGTCAGCCACCAATTGTGCAAGTTCTCCCACTTAAAAAGATGAGAGAGGCCTGTAATTTACATCATAGGTACACGTCAACTATGACAGACAAATTTAGATTTTTTTTTCTCCAGAAAAATCACATTGTAGGATTTTAATGAATGTATTTGCAAATTATGGTGGAAATTAAGTATTTGGTCACCTACAAACAAGCAAGATTTCTGGCTCTCACAGACCTGTAACTTCTTCTTTAAGAGGCTCCTCTGTCCTCCACTCGTTACCTGTATTAATGGCACCTGTTTGAACTTGTTATCAGTATAAAAGACACCTGTCCACAACCTCAAACAGTCACACTCCAAACTCCACTATGGCCAAGACCAAAGAGCTGTCAAAGGACACCAGAAACAAAATTGTAGACCTGCACCTGGCTGGGAAGACTGAATCTGCAATAGGTAAGCAGCTTGGTTTGAAGAAATCAACTGTGGGAGCAATTATTAGGAAATGGAAGATATACAAGACCACTGATAATCTCCCTCAATCTGGGGCTCCACGCAAGATCTCACCCCGTGGGGTCAAAATGATCACAAGAACGGTGAGCAAAAATCCCAGAACCACACGGGGGGACCTAGTGAATGACCTGCAGAGAGCTGGAACCAAAGTAACAAAGCCTACCATCAGTAACTCACTATGCCGCCAGGGACTCAAATCCTGCAGTGCAAGACGTGTCCCCCTGCTAAAGTCAGTACATGTCCAGGCCCGTCTGAAGTTTGCTAGAGTGCATTTGGATGATCCAGAAGAGGATTGGGAGAATGTCATATGGTCAGATGAAACCAAAATAGAACTTTTTGGTAAAAACTCAACTCGTCGTGTTTGGAGGACAAAGAATGCTGAGTTGCATCCAAAGAACACCATACCTACTGTGAAGCATGTGGGTGGAAACATCATGCTTTGGGGCTGTTTTTCTGCAAAGGGACCAGGACGACTGATCCGTGTAAAGGAAAGAATGAATGGGGCCATGTATCGTGAGATGTTGAGAGAAAACCTCCTTCCATCAGCAAGGGCATTGAAGATGAAACGTGGCTGGGTCTTTCAGCATGACAATGATCCCAAACACACCGCCCGGGCAACGAAGGAGTGGCTTCGTAAGAAGCATTTCAAGGTCCTGGAGTGGCCTAGCCAGTCTCCAGATCTCAACCCTATAGAAAATCTTTGGAGGGAGTTGAAAGTCTGTGTTGCCCAGCGACAGCCCCAAAACGTCACTGCTCTAGAGGAGATCTGCATGGAGGAATGGGCCAAAATACCAGCAACAGTGTGTGAAAACCTTGTGAAGACTTACAGAAAACGTTTGACCTGTGTCATTGCCAACAAAGGGTATATAACAAAGTATTGAGAAACTTTTGTTATTGACCAAATACTTATTTTCCACCATAATTTGCAAATAAATTCATAAAAAATCCTACAATGTGATTTTCTGGAGAATTTTTTAAAATTTTGTCTGTCATAGTTGACGTGTACCTATGATGAAAATTACAGGCCTCTCTCATCTTTTTAAGTGGGAGAACTTGCACAATTGATGGCTGACTAAATACTTTTTTCCCCCACTGTATATGGCAAAATTTGAAATTGTGTTTTTTACATTGGATAAAAGTAGAGACTCAGAGCTAGAAAATATTATATCATACACTGCAGCTGAGGAACAATGGGAATGTTATTCTGCTTTGAAGGTTACTAAACCTGTAACCCCACTTTTGAGAAAATGGCCCGTGAACGTTTAGGTACACCTACTGGAGAGCTCTTCTTTGTCTACACCCATTCAGCATTGTTCACACACTCTTAAGACTTAGCCCCACCAATCTCTTTAAGTATTCACAGTGTAGTAAACAACCAAAGATATCAAAACTAAAAGTGATGAAAGTAGACTTTATCTAGTCCTTGGCCTATATCCTAATCTGACTTTTGTGTAGGTCATGTTGTTCTTCAGATTACCGTCTCTGGTAAACATACACAATATCAAATAAAATAAACGTTTATTTGTCGCATGCACAGGATACAGAAGGTGTAAACAGTACAGTGAAATAGTCACTTGCATAGTGGAGTCTTTTGTTTAGACATGTAGCTAGCTAGCTAAACAATTAAACATAATCACAGCTATTGCCGCGTTCAAAACAATTAGGAACTCCGAAATCTCCGACTTCCGACTTCAGTGCATAACCAAAAAAAAAGACCTCCAACTGGGAAAAATCGATTTTGAGCTGTCATCCAACTCGGAATTCCAACTCGGGAACTCTGGCCTCTTTTATAGAGCTCCAACGTTCCGACCTGAAGATCACTGACGTCATGATTTGACCTCGTATTTTTATGTGTTCCCAGTGGTGTTGAACGCAGCAATATTACCATGCATGAATCTGCAAGTAGCTAAAGCTTACCAAATAGGTTCAATGTTAGCTAGCTAACATTAGGCTATAACTAGCAATGCAAATTGATTTATGAGATACAAATAATATTACTACACAGATCATACACGTAATGTTAGCTAGCGAGTGGTGGTGGTGGTTTTTCATCAGCAGGGAAACTAGTCAGAATTGAAAGAATGATGGAATGGCACTAAATACAGGGAAATTCTTGAGGGAAACCTGTTTAAGTCTTCCAGAGATTTGAGACTGGGACAGAGGTTCACCTTCCAGCAGGACAATGACCCTAAGCATACTGCTAAAGCAAAATACAAGTTGTTTAAGGGGAAACATTTAAATGTCTTGGAACGGCCTAGACAAAGTCCAGACCTCAATCCAATTGAGAATCTGTGGTAAGACTTAAAGATTGCTGTACACCAGCGGAACCCATCCAACTTGAAGGAGCTGGAGCAGTTTTGCCTTGAAGAATGGGAAAAGATCCCAGTGGCTAGATGTGCCAAGCTTATAGAGACATACCCCAAGCAGCTGTAATTGCTGCAAAAAGTGGCTCTACAAAGTATTGACTTTGGGGGGTTGAATGCACGCTCAAGTTTTCAGTTTATTTGTCTTATTTCCTGTTTGTTTCACACAAAAAAATATTTTGCATCTTCAAAGTGGTAGGCATGTTGTGTAAATCAAATGATACGAACCCCCCCAAAAATCTATTTTAATTCCAGGTTGAATGGCAACAAAATAGGAAAATGCCAAAGGGGAGAATACTTTCGCAAGCCACTGTAGTCTTCATTATATCTTAAAAAAAAAAAGCTTCAGTAGAAAGGATTATCCACACATACTGAGCTGCTGATGTATTAGATAGGAGCATGCTACATGGCAGACCAATCCAAACTCATCTCTCGGCATGTCCAGCCCATCCATTATATCAGCCAATCATGGCTAGCAGGAAGGTTCCTGTATTCTTCCGTGGCTAAACCAACTAGGCTCGTAATTTAACAATTTTATTAATATTTACAGATGGCATACACGTTTGTTATGAAGGCACATGAAAGTTCACATGTTCCAGAAGGCATTTCTGTCAAAAAACGAAATTTGATAAAACATTTATAAAAAATAAAAAATAAAATAAAATAAAAAAAATGCCTCTCCTGTGAATTAGTGACATGTGACATAAGTCTCCTTGAAACGGGTCACAAATGTTATATTGAATTTCATGCAAATGCCAAATGGGCTGGTCCACCTTAAGCCCAATAGGCCTTTCTAAATTATGATTATTTTGCGCAGGATGTTCATCATTTGGGTGCCTAAAAAAAATGAAAACATGGGCCTGTTGTCACACCCTGGTTCGGGGACTCATTATGTTGAACCAGGGTGTGTTCATTCTATGTTTTCGGTTTCTCTGGTGGGTGTTCTAGGTGGTTTATTTTCTATGTTTGCCGGTGTGACTCCCAATCAGAGGCAAACGAGTGTCAGCTGTCGGCTGTTTGTCTCTGATTGGGAGCCATATTTAATCTATCTGTTTTCCTTTCGGGTTGTGGGATTTTGTTCGTGTGTGTGCGTGTTGTACCACAGACGTCACGGATTCGTTGTTTATTTGTTTTGCTCGTGTGAGCATTTAATAAATATACTATGTTCACTCGCAACGCTGCGCCTTGGTCTCCTGTTCTAGACGAGCGTGACAGAAAATCCCACCAGTACCAGACCAAGCAGCGTGAGGAGGAGAAAGGAAGGACCTGGGATCAGGGGAGTAGGAGTTTCGGCTGGGCCACGCTAAATGAAGAGGAGAGAGGCTGGTCGATGAAGCAATGGATCGAGAGTCTGACGAGAGCTAGGGAGGCCTGGTCCACGGGGAGGAGAGAACCCCAGAAAATTTTTAGGGGGGGGCTCACGACGTGGACGACGGGGCAGCAGGAGGCCGCGATGGAGCGGTCCAGCGGGTGTGAAGAGGAGGCCGCCAGGTTAAGGGGGCCACTGGTCACAGAGGAGAGGGATAGTGTGGAGGCACGGCGAGAGGTACTGGGGTGTGTGTCCAGTCCGGTCCGGCCCGTTCCTGATCTCTGCGTAGGGGCCAGTGGTGTGTTCTCCAGTACGGGCCGGCCTGGTCCTGTTCCTCGCATCGTGCCGGTGGTGCGCGTCGCCAGCCCGGTCCGGCCCGTTCCTGCTCCTCCGCACCAAGTCTGTGGTGCGCGTCGCCAGCCCGGCCCGGCCTGTTCCTGCTTCCCGCACTAAGCCTGTGGGGCGCGTCGCCAGCCCGGTCCGGCCCATTCCTGCTCCCCGCACCAAGTCTGTGGTGCGTTTGCCGCCGGATCGGCCCGTTCCTGCTGTCCACACCAAGCCAGTGGTGTGCGTCGTCAGTCCGGCACGGTCCGTTTTCTGCTCTCCGCACTCGAGTCTGTGGTGCGCGTCGCCAGCCCAGTCCGGCCCATCCAAGCTTCCCCGCACCAAGTCTGTGGTGCGTCTCGTCAGCCCTGTCCGGCTCGTTCCCTGCTCTCCGCACTAAGTCAGTGGTGTGCGTCGCCAGCCCATTCCGGTCCATTCCTGCTCCACGCACGCAAGCCAGGGGCGCGTGTCGCCAGTCCGGCTCCAGCCAGCGGGGCTGGACAGGACCAGGAGTACTTTGGGGGTTGGAGAGAAGTGGGGATCAAGCCCGAGCCGGAGCCGCCGCCGAGGAAGAATGCCCACCCAGCCCTCCCCTGTTTTGCTTCGTATTTAGGCGCGGTCACAGTCCGCGCCTTTAGGGGGGTACTGTCACACCCTGGTTCGGGACTCATTATGTTGAACCAGGGTGTGTTCATTCTATGTTTTCGGTTTCTCTGGTGGGTGTTCTAGGTGGTTTATTTTCTATGTTTGCCGGTGTGACTCCCAATCAGAGGCAAACGAGTGTCAGCTGTCGGCTGTTTGTCTCTGATTGGGAGCCATATTTAATCTATCTGTTTTCCTTTCGGGTTGTGGGATTTTGTTCGTGTGTGTGCGTGTTGTACCACAGACGTCACGGATTCGTTGTTTATTTGTTTTGCTCGTGTGAGCATTTAATAAATATACTATGTTCACTCGCAACGCTGCGCCTTGGTCTCCTGTTCTAGACGAGCGTGACACCTGTATGGTAACGGAGAAAAATAAAATAGGCCTGTGTTTTGACCTTGAGGGAAAAAAATGGGCCCATGTCTTAGAAATGCCTGGGCCAATTTCTGGTGATCTGTCCATGGGCTTAAGGTATTGTTAAGCTCCCTAATAATCATTATATTATTCTCAGGAATAGGCAGCCTCTGCTCTGCAACAATCACAACTGGGGCTTCTACTACAACAACCACAGCTGTAGCTCCGGCTACGACAACCACATCTCCTACTACAACAAACACAGCTCCTACTACAACAACCACAGCTCCTACTACAACAACCACAGCTCCTACTACAACAACCACATCTCCTACTACAACAACCGCAACTCCTACTGCAACAACCACATCTCCTACTACAACAACCGCAACTCCTACTGCAACAACCACAACCACAGCTCCTACTACAACAACCACATCTCCTACTACAACAACCGCAACTCCTACTGCAACAACCACAAACACAGCTCCTACTACAACAACCACAGCTCCTACTACAACAACCACATCTCCTACTACAACAACCGCAACTCCTACTGCAACAACCACATCTCCTACTACAACAACCGCAACTCCTACTGCAACAACCACAACTGAGGCTCCTACTACAACAATCACAGCTCCTACTACAACAACTACAGCTCCTACTACAACAACCGCAACTCCTACTGCAACAACCACAACCGCAGCTCCTACTACAACAACCGCAACTCCTACTGCAACAACCACAACTGAGGCTCCTACTACAACTACCACAGCTCCTACTACAACAACTACTGCTCCTACTACAACAACTACTGCTCCTACTACAACTACCACAGCTCCTACTACAACAACTACTGCTCCTACTACAACAACTACTGCTCCTACTACAACTACCACAGCTCCTACTACAACAACTACTGCTCCTACTACAACAACCGCAACTCCTACTGCAACAACCACAACCACAGCTCCTACTACAACAACTACAGCTCCTACTACAACAACTACAGCTCCTAATACAACAACCACAGCTCCTAATACAACAACCACAGCTCCTACTACAACAACCACAGCTCCTAATACAACAACCACAGCTCATAATAAAACAACCACAGCTCCTAATACAACTACCACAGCTCCTAATGCAACAACCACAGCTCCTAATAAAACAACCACAGCTCCTACTACAACAACCACAGCTCCTAATACAACTACCACAGCTCCTACTACAACAATCACAGCTCTTAATGTGATAACCGCAGCTCATACTACAACAACCACAACCGCTGTTCTTACAACAACAACCATGAATAGTGGGCCTAGTAAGTGTGATTTACTTTACTTAATATCTAAGGAAATTGGTAATAGCGGTAAACCCTGTCAAGTCTCCTTTTTTTCATGTAGTACGGTACATGTATGTTTGTCTGTCTGTCTGTCTGTCTGTCTGTCAGTCTGTTTGTTTTATTTCATGCTTGTTCGTATTATTGACTCATTGTGTTTCTACAGGATATAAGTTTGTACTGAGGGTGAAATTGGCCATGACGACAGAGCTAACCGAATCTGACATCTTGAAGCAGGTGAGAGTCGCTGTCAAACGTATCATTTTATTATTCATTATTATTAATTAATCTCCAAAAATGATTATAGGATGAGGAAAAACCTCACTCATCAAAGGGAATGAAGTGTAAGGTTGCTTTAACAAATAATGATATTGAATAAAGATGGAACGTGAAGTGAATGAGTGGGAAGGAGCGTGAAGAGGATAGGAATGTAGCATTTACAAATGTACTAAATGATGTAACCCCTGTGTTTATTCCAGCTCCGTGAGGAACTGATCAGACGAGGGCTGTCAGAGGACTTTACACTGCGATTGAGAATCATCTCCACGACGCCAATACAGCGGAGTCACTGACCACCTTCCGGAGACACTTGAAACCCTACCTCTTTAAGGAATACCTGGAATAGTATAAAGTAATCCTTCTTCCCCCACCCCCCATAAAAAAATTAATAAAATCAAAAATGTAAAATGTGGTTGTCCTACTGGCTATCATAAGTTGAATGCACCAATTTGTAAGTCGCTCTGGATAACAGCGTCTGCTAAATGATGTAAATGTAAATGTTTCAGGGGGAAGAGGAGGAGGACACTGGAGAGAGAACACAGATAGGACAGAATGCAAACCTAATCACAGAGATAGTTTACACACATACTTTACAATAGATTATCCTCAAGATTACATTCTTACCACATGACCTACGGTAACTGGACCTAATGTATTAGCAACTAAATATCTACAGTGCCATCAGAAAGTTCACATCCCTTGACTTTTTCCACATTTTGCTGTGTTACAAAGTGGGATTAAAAATGATTTAATAGTATTTGTTTGTCAACGATCTACACAAAATTCTCTGTAATGTCAAAGTGGAAGAAAATAAAACACTAATATAAAACACTAATATATCTTGATTAGATATGTTTTCAACCTCTGAGTTAATATAAAGTACTAGTCAAAAGATTGGACACACCAACTCATTCAAGGGTTTTTCTTTATTTTTTACTATTTTCATCATTGTAGAATAATGGTGAAGATATCAAAACTATGAAATAACACATATGGAATCATGTAGTAACCAAAAAAGGGTTAAACAAATCAAAATATATTTAACATTTTAGTTTCTTCAAAGTAGCCATTCTTTGCCTTGATGAAAGCTTTGTACACTCTAGGCATTCTCTCAACAGCTTGACCTGGAACATTTATTTCCTTCTTTTGAGCCAATCAGTGACAAGGTAGGGTGGTATACAGAAGATAGCACTATTTGGAAAAAGACCAAGTCCATATTATGGCAAGAAACAGCTCAAATAACCAAAGAGAAACTACATGAAGGTCAGTCAATATAGAACATTTCAAGGACTTTGAAAGTTTCTTCAAGTGCAGTCGCAAAAAAACATTAAGCGCTATGATGAAACTGGCTCTCATGAGGACTGCCACAGGAATGGAAGACCCAGAGTTACCTCTGCTGCAGAGGATAAGTCAATTAGAGTTACCAGCCTCAGAAATCGGCAATTAACTGCACCTCAGATTGCAGCCCAAATAAATGCTTCACAGAGTTCAAGTAACAGACACATCTCAACATCAACTGTTCAGAGGAGACTGTGTGAATCAGGCCTTCATGGTCGAATTGCTGCAAAGAAACCACTGCTAAAGGACACCAATAATAAGAAGAGACTTGCTTGGGCCAAGAAACACGAGCAATGGACATTTACCAGTGGATGTCTGTCCTTTGGTCTGATGAGTCCAAATTTGAGATTTTTGGTTCCAACTGCTGTGTCTTTGTGAGATGCAAAGTAGGTGAACGGATGATCTCCATATGTGTGGTTCCCACCGTGAAGCATGGAGGAGGTGTGATTGTGTGGGGGTGCTTTTCTGGTGACACTGTCTGTGATTTATTTAGAATTCAAGGCACATTTAACCAGCATGGCTACCACAGCTCTCTGCAGCGATACGCCATCCCATCAGGTTTGCCCTTAGCATTTGTTTTTCAACAGGACAATGACCCAAAACACAGGCTGTGTAAGGGCTATTTGATCAAGAAGGAGAGTGATGGAGTGCTGCATCAGATGACATAGCCTCCACAATCACCCGACCTCAACACAATTAAGATGGTTTGGGATGAGTTGGACTGCAGAGTGAAGGAAAAGCAGCCAACAAGTGCTCAGCATATGTGGGAACTCCTTCAAGACTGTTGGAAATTCCAGGTGAAACTGGTTGAGAGAATGCCAAGAGTGTGCAAAGCTGTCATCAAGGCAAAGGGTGGCTATTTGAAGAATCTCAAAAATACAATATATTTTGATTTGTTTAACACTTTTTTGGTTACTACATGATTAAATGTGTGCTATTTCATAGTTTTGATGTTTTCACTATTATTCTGCAATGTAGAAAATAGTAAAAAATCAAGAAAAACCCTTGAATGAGTAAATGTGTCCAAACTTTTGACTGGTACTGTTTATATATATTTATATACAGTGTATTTGGAAAGTAATCAGACCCCTCGACTTTTCCACAAAATGTTTCCCCTCATCAATCTGCACACAATACCCCATAATGACAAAGTGAAAACTGTTTTTTAGAAATGTTTGCAAATTTATTGAAAATAAAAAACAAAAATACTTTATTTACATAAGTATTCAGACCCTTTGCTATGAGACTCGAAATTGAGCTCAGGTGCATCCTGTTTCCATTGATCATCCTTGAGATGTTTCTACAATTTAAATGGAGTCCACCTGTGGTAAATTCAATTGACTGGACACGATTTGGAAAGGCACACACCTGTCTATATATGGTCCCACAGTTGACAGTGCATGTCAGAGCAAAAACCAAGCCATAAGGTCGAAGGAATTGTCCTTAGAGCTCAGAGACAGGATTGTGTCGAGGCACAGATCTGGGGAAGGGTACCAACAAATGTCTGCAGCATTGAAGGTCCGCAAGAACACAGTGGCCTCCATCATTCTTAAATGGAAGAAGTTTGGAACCACCAAGACTTTTCCTAGAGCTGGCAGCCCGGCCAAACTAGCAATCGGGGGAGAAGGGCCTTAGTTAAGGAGGTGACCAAGAACCCAATGGTGACTCTGACAGAGCTCCAGAGTTTCTCTGTGTAGATGGGAGAACCTTCCAGAAGGACAACCATCTCTGCAGCACTCCACCAATCAGGCCTTTATGGTAGAGTGGCCAGATGGAAGTCACTCCTTAGTAAAAAGCAAATGACAGCCCGCTTGGAGTTTGCCAAAAGGCACCTAAAGACTCTCAGACCATGAGAAACAAGATTTTCTGGTCTGATGAAACCAAGATTGAACTCTTTGGCCTGAATGCCAAGCATCACATTTGGAGGAAACCTGGCACCATCCCTACGGTGAAGCATGGTGGTGGCAGCATCATGCTGTGGGGATGTTTTTCAGCGGCAGGGACTGGGAGACTAGTCAGGATCAAGGGAAAGATGAATGGAGCAAAGTACAGAGAGATCCTTGATGACAACCTGCTCCAGACCGCTCAGGACCTCAGACTGGGGTGAAGGTTAACCTTCCAACAGCACAATGACCGTAAGCACAGATTCAAGACAACGCAGGATTGGCTTTGGGGTAAGTCTCTGAATGTCCTTGAGTGGCCCAGCCAGAGCCCGGACTTGAACCCGATCAAATATTTCTGGAGAGACCTGTAAATAGCTGTGCAGTGAAGCTCCACATCCAACCAGACAGAGCTTGAGAGGATCTGCAGAGAAGAATGGGAGAAATTCCCCAAAAACAGGTGTGCCAAGCTTGTAGCGTCATACCAAAGAAGACTCGATGCTGTAATCGCTGCCAAAGGTGCTTCAACAAAGAACGGAGTAAAGGGTCTGAATACTTATGTACATGTAAAATGTCAGTTTTATTATTTTTAATACATTTGCAAAAAATGTTCAGAAATCTGTTTTGCTTTGTCATTATGGGGTGTTGTGTGTAGATTGATGAGGGGAAAAAAAACTATTTAAACAATTTTAGAATAAGGCTGTAACGTAAGAAAATGTGGGAAAACTCAAGAGGTCTGAATACTTTCCGTATGCACTATATATATATATTTATACCTAAAGGAGTCCTAAAATTCTTGGTATGATGGTATGATGACCAGAAATCGGATATACTTTTTTATGTAAAGACATAGCCTAACCCTGGTGCCATAGCAGGAAGATTGGAATGCAGTGAGTTCAAATCCCAGGTGAGGACATGTTGAATAATAATTACTCTATAAATAAACATACACAATGTAATCATGTATGTTAGTGTGTCAAGTTGAAAACACTGCAGCTATGACGTTCCGGGGACATCCTAACGCAATTTTGTTTGCAGGGCATCATGTGAAAATGTAAATATACATGTGAAAGTTTATGTGATCACATGTGAAAATCTGGTAACACTTTACTTGACACGTAAGGTTTTATCATTTAACATAAGCTCCCCTTACGGAAAAAACACATGATTTCACATGTGGTTTTGGAACCCTTTACATGTGATGATATTTCACATGAAGTTTCACATGTGGATTTCCGATAACACTTTACTTGACACCCAGCGTCATAACACGTTATGACACGGTCATAACCTGTCATAATATAGTCATAACACTGTCATGGACCCATATATTTACACCTGTTGTGACATATATTGCGTTATGTTATGGCTGGTTATGACACCTACAGAAGAGTGTCAAAACCAACATTTATTCAAATGTGTTTTTTCCCTGCCAAGAAGTTTCCTTTCCTTTGAAAGTTTTTTTCTTAAATCCTTTGTTGTTGTTGTAATGAACTCTTTACAGTCATTTTTTCCCCATCATATTTTAAATAACTTGTAGAAAATACACTTTTTGACATTGTCATTATAACAATCCTGTGTCACTTTACTTCGACTAAGAAAATGTACTTTATGACACTGTCAAGAAGCATAATGACCATCATAATCATATAAGCCAGAAAGGCCTATCACATACATGCCCTTATGTCAGTCATCAGTCGAAAATAGCTTATATTAACCAACTAGAGTCGATTGACGCACCGGTTTGTCAATCCAAGTTACAAAGCAAAAAAATCCCCATCAAAATCCATTAGTTTAAGGTAGAGATACTGTATCTGCATTGGATGCCTCTCGCTGTCACGCCTACTCCCACTCCCCCGCTCCCCCGCTCCAGCACTCGATGTCGCCGGTCTACTAACCACCGGTCCTGGCAACCATCATTATGCGCACCTGGACATCATTATCTCCTTGATTAGTCTCTCTTTATTTAGCCCTCATTAGCCTTCAGTCATCAGGCAGTATTGGTTTGTTTCTCATTCTGTACACTTCTCCTGTTTTGTTTATTTGTTTTTCATTATTAAACTCACCTTCAGCACTTGCTTCCTGACTTCTCAGCATTAATATTACAGAATACTGCCGCAACAATATGGAAGCAGCAGAAGAGGTGTTCTTCACCGCCTTGACACCACCGAAGATCAGAGTGCCTCCTACCAAAGGTCGTATCAACGAGCCAGTGCCCCAGCCTACCCAGCAGTCCGCCCAGGTGAGCGATGCCCGACTGTCCCTTCTGGAGAAGTATGATGGGACTCCATCGAAATGCCGTGGGTTCCTACTCCAGTGCTCCCTCTATTTCGTCCATCAGACGGGATCCCCCACCACCAAGAGGTCCAAGGTTGACACTGTCATTTTCCTGCTGACCGGGCGGGAGTTGGAGTGGGCTTCGGCCATCTCAGAGAGAGGAGGACATGGGTTCCTACGAGAGGTTGATGGCTCTGTTCAGGGCGGTCTTCGACCATCCCCCGGAGGGCAGAGATGGAGGTGAGCATATTTTCCAACTCCATTAGGGCACCCAGACTGCTGCGGAGTAGGCCCTGATCTTTCCAACTGTGGCAGCCTCCAGAGGATGGAATGAGCCGGCGCTCCGTACCCTATTCCGGAGAGGACTGCCCGAGGAGGTCCAGACAGAGTTGGCATGTCAGGATGACAACCTTTCCTTGGACGCACTCATCGCAATGGCCATCCGTCTGGGCAACCTTCTTCGGGAGCACCGGTGCCCACCTCGCCTCTCGCCTCTCGCCTCCCTCCTTTGGCCGTCCTGAGGCAGAGCCTGAACCCATGGAGATAGGGTCCACACACCTCCCCGCGGTAGAGCGGCATTGCCGGAGACAGCTGGTGCTCTGTGGCTATTGTGGCCAGGAGGGGTACAAGCTTCAGTGGTGTCTGGTGAGTCCCAACCCGGGGTCCACTAGAGCAGAGGCGCGGCCCCATGGCCTTCTGTCTCCCAGGGTAGGCGTGAGCATTCCATTATCATCTGGTTCCACCCTCTCAAATGGTTGGTCCCGTGATTTGGGACGTAGACGTGGACATCCTCCAGGCTCTGGAGAGGGAACCCGCGCCTGCTACCTGTCCTCCGGAGCGCACCTACATTCCCATGGAGGTAAGGGATTGGCTTTTGACCTGGGTACACACATTCCTTGCTACTGGACACCCAGGTATTACCCGCACCACTCAATCCATCTCCGTTAAGTACTGGTGGCCCACCTTGGCGCAGGATGTCGCACGCTACGTGAACTCCTGCTCCATATGTGCTCAGACTAAATCTCCCCGGCACGCCCCAGCAGGGAATCTCCTTCCCCTTCCCGTGCCTCAGTGGCCTTGGTCCCATCTGTCCATAGACTTTGTTACTAATCTTCCCCTGTCTGATGGTTTCACCACTGTTATGGTTGTTGTGGACAAATTCTCCAAACCATGCCATTTTATTCCTCTCTCTGGTCTCCCTACCAATCTCCAGGTCGCTGAGGCACTGTTTCAGCAGGTCTTCCGGCACTATGGCCTTCCGTAGGACATGGAGAGCCTTCATGGAGAATCTAGGGGTCACGGTCATCCTCACATCTGGGTACCAGCCTCAGTCCAACAGGCAGGTGGAGAGGTTTCCCTGGGCGGAGTACGCCCAGAACTCACTCCGTCACTCCTCCACCAGGCTGTCTCCCTTCCAATGTGTCCTGGGGTACCAGCCGGCCCTGGATCAGTGGACCCCGATCCAGATCGAAGTTCATGCGGTGGACGAGAGGTTCTGGCGCAGAGGTGGTTTGGGACGCTGCCCACGTGAGGCTCCAACGTGTCATCCGCCGCCAGAAGAAGCAGGCAGATCGCCACCACAGTGAGGCAGCTGTTTTCCATCCTGGGGATCGCATCTGACTCTCCATCAGGAGCTCCCGGTTTGTGGGGCCATTCAAAGTCCTCCGGAGTGTCAATGATGTAGCTCCCCACTAACTACCGGATCGCACCCTCTTTTCACGTTTCCCTCCTCAGGCCGGTGGTCCTGGTCCCCTGGCTGATGCCGTCCCCCACGACACCCCTCCGCCTCCCCTGGACATCAAGGGAGGTACCGCCTAAGCAGTCAGATCCCTCCTTGACTCCAGACGTGGTGGGGGTCGGCTCCAGTACCTGGTGGACTGGGAGGGGTACTGTCCAGAGGAGCGGTGTTGGGTTCCGGTGGACGACATTCTAGATCCCAACATCATCCGAGATTTCCACCTTCGCCATCCGGACCGCTCCACTCCTCGCCCTCGGGCCGTCCTCCTGGCCGGCGTTGTGCTGGTGGGGGGGAGGGTACTGTCATACTGTCATGTCTACTTCCGCTCCTCCCCTCCAGCGTTTGACGTAACAGGTTTACTAACCACCGGTCCCGGCAACCCATTATTATGCACACCTGCACCTCATTATTAGGCACTTCCCTGATTACTCCCCCTTTGTATAGCACTCCATTGTTATCACCCAAAAGGCAGTGTTGTTTCTGTGTTTATGTTCAGACACTACTCTTGTTTGCATTTCCACTCTATGTTCGTTCTTATTAAACTCACCGACTGCACCTGCTTCCTGACTATCTGCGTCTTCGTTACAGTATGTGGTATCAACAGAGAGGTATATTTTCTGGGTGATTTAAATATTGACTGGCTTTCATCAAGCTGCCCACTCAAGAGAACGCTTCAAACTGTAACTAGCGCCTGCAACCTGGTTCAGTTTATCAGTCAACCTACCAGGGTAGTTACAAACAGCTCAGGAATGAAATCATCAACATGTATTGATCACATCTTTACTAATGCTGCAGAAATTTGCTTGAAAGCAGTATCCAAATCCATTGGATTTAGTATCCATATGTATCCAAAACCAACGTTCCAAAGGCTGGGCCTAATATAGTGTGTAAGAGGTCACACAATACGTTTTGTAGTGATTCCTATGTTCATTGATGTAAATCATATTTGCTGGTCTGTGGTGTGTAATGAGAAGCAACCAGACGCTGCACTTGACACATTTATGACATTGCTTATCCCAGTCAAAAGCATTGTATTTGGGACAAATCATTCACTAAACCCTAAACCTCAACTAAATCTTGTAATGAAAAATGTGGAAATTGAGCAAGTTGAGCAAGTTGAGGTGATTAAACTGCTTGGAGTAACCCTGGAATATAAACTGTCATAGTCAAGACATATCGCACTGCTTTGCTTTATCTTGGCCAGGTCGCTCCATTAAGGTCCTGGAGTGGCCTAGCCAGTCTCCAGACCTTAATCCGATTGAAAAGCTGTGGAGGGAGCTGAAGGTTCGAGTTGCCAAACATCAGCCTCGAAACCTTAATGACTTGGAGAAGATCTGCAAAGAGGAGTAGAACAAAATCCCTCCTGAGATGTGTGCAAACCTGGTGGCCAACTACAAGAAACGTCTGACCTCTGTGATTGCCAACAAGGGTTTTGCCACCAAGTACTAAGTCATGTTTTGCAGAGGGGTCAAATACTTTTTTCCCTCACTGTACATGTAGGTAGAGTTCTTAAAGTGACTATGCATAGATAATAAACAGAGAGTAGCAGCAGCGTTTGTGTTGTGAAATCTGTTGTTAATGTATTGTAATGTTTAAAAAAATATATATATATATATAACTCCCCAGGAAGAGTAGCTGGGGATCCTTGGCCTTGGGATCCATAATAAATACAAATACAAATTAATCTTTCTTGTATAATTTAAATGAATAATTGTTTAAACTTCGTTTTTTTTTCTCCCATCTATCTCCTGTTTAGTTATTGTTTTAAAAAGATATTCAATGTTAAGCTTAAGCAGAAACGGACTGGCTATAGGGAAGTTAAGCAGAAACAGACTGGCTATAGGGAAGTTAAGCAGAAACAGACTGGCTATAGGGAAGTTAGGCAGAAACAGACTGGCTATAGGGAAGTTAAGCAGAAACAGACTGGCTATAGGGAAGTTAAGCAGAAACAGACTGGCTATAGGGAAGTTAAGCAGAAACAGACTGGCTATAGGGAAGTTAAGCAGAAACAGACTGGCTATAGGGAAGTTAAGCAGAATCAGACTGGCTATAGGGAAGTTAGGCAGAAACAGACTGGCTATAGGGAAGTTAAGCAGAAACAGACTGGCTATAGGGAAGTTAAGCAGAAACAGACTGGCTATAGGGAAGTTAAGCAGAAACAGACTGGCTATAGGGAAGTTAAGCAGAAACAGACTGGCTATAGGGAAGTTAAGCAGAAACAGACTGGCTATAGGGAAGTTAAGCAGAAACGGACTGGCTATAGGGAAGTTAAGCAGAAACGGACTGGCTATAGGGAAGTTAAGCAGAAACAGACTGGCTATAGGGAAGTTAAGCAGAAACAGACTGGCTATAGGGAAGTTAAGCAGAAACGGACTGGCTATAGGGAAGTTAAGCAGAAACAGACTGGCTATAGGGAAGTTAAGCAGAAACGGACTGGCTATAGGGAAGTTCGGACAAATGCCAGATGGGCTGGACCATCTTTAGCCCAATGGGCATGTTTATTTTGCTTATCATTGGGGGCCTTGAAAAATGAAAAAATGGACCTGTGTATTAGAAATGCCTGGGCTTAAGGTATTGTTAAGCTACTTAATAATTGTATTATTTTCCCCAGGAATAGGCACCCCTTGCTCTGCAACAACCACAACTACAGCTCCTGCTACAACACAGCTTCTACTACGACAACCACAGCTTCTACTACGACAACCATAACTGCAGCTCCTACTATATAAACCATAACTGCAGCTCCTACTACGACAACCCCTGCCACAGCTCCTACTTCGACAACAACAACCATAACTCCTACTACAACAACCGCAGCTCCTACTAGGACAACCACAACTGCAGCTCCTACGACAATAACCAAAACTGCAGCTCCTACTACAACAACCGCAGTTCCTGCAACAACAACCGCAGCTCCTACTAAAACAACAGCAGCTACCATAACCATAACTACAGCTCCTACTACGACAACCAAAGCCTCTACTATGACAACAACTACACAAGCAACTACTTTGAGCTACCAACAACTACACAACCAATCACTCAACAGATGAGCACTACACCTCCAACCACCCGACAGTGAGACAGAATTGGTGAGCCTGGTAAGTGTGATTTACTTTACTTAATATCTAATCAAATTGGTAATACATGTCAACCCTGTCATGTCCCTTCCATTTTACATACAGTACAGTATGTGTTTGTTAGTTTGTCTTTCTGTTTGCTTGTTTGTTTGTTCCATGCTTTTTCATAACGTTGTCTCTATAGGATAGATATGTGGTTGGACTGAGGGTGAAATTTACCTCGACGACAGAGCTAACTGAATCGGAGATTACAGAGCAGGGGCCTGTTGCACAAAACTAGGATAAGGGATTAAGCCAGGATATCTTGGTGATCCTGGCTCAATTGATCCGTAATCCGGTTGCACTAAAGATGGATAGGGGGCAGGAGGATATGTTATGGTATAAATTACCATGGAGATTTATTCTGTGGAGCTAGCCTGCTCCAGACCAGGCTAAATTCCAGGATCTATTTAATCTCATCCCTAATGTCAGTCAGCAGTCACCACAAATGGAAACCAATAGTTATTTCACTGCTCACTATACATTGTTATCACATATAACTAGACCCACTGTCATTATTTAAACGTTTGTGATCATTAATTTCAATGATTTTGGATAAAAAATGATTTTTAGATGATGTTGCTATCATTAGATAATTTACAGTTTCCCATAGACTATAAGGCTATATATAAAATGATAGAATATTAGGGCCACAGAGGGGAAAAAACACAAGTCATAATATTGTAACCAGTTGTTTTAAAGGAGGACAGTTGTTAAAATGACAGATGTGGGGCATTTCGTGAAATTGTACTTCAGTATGGTTTCATAAACAAAGACATGCTGATGTGCCAGAATATTAAGTATCACATTGTCATAAGTATCAAAACTGTAAAAACAATATGTAGCTTTTCTGCAGAAAGAACCAGCCTCATAAATTTATGACTTTATCCTTTTTCTTCAGTGTGGCCCTAGTACTCTGTCATATAAACAAATACACATTCCATATGAATATAAAAACACAATGTGTAACATTATGTTCCTTTATTGAATAAGGACAAAACAAAGCAGGTAAACCATCAGCTCCTTTCGAAACTGAAGTCACAGTGACTCTACAAGATGGAAAGCACAGAATCCAAGCATATTATACAAAATGATACATACACATTCAAAGGTCTGTATATAACACACCCTGCATGTCTGCACACTAAAATAAATGCAGGACAAATCCATACACATCAACTGAACAGACAAATGAATGGATGCAGTAGCCTCCCTGCAGCCTTGTATTACACACAGTATACCGCACAAACATCATAAGAGGCCAAATTCGTAAAAAAACGAACCCAAAAAAACCAAATTCCTCTGCCACCGCAGGACATATTTAACCAAAATTGAAAGCACACATACTAACTAAAATAATTCAACACATATTGGTCCCTCAGCAGCCGACCACTGTCGTCATCAGGGAAGATTGCCGGATTGTCCCAGTCCATGGCTGGTGGCACTCTGGGGGCCCTCTCCTTCCTCAGGCAGGCCACATTGTGGAGGACAGCACAAGCCACAGTAATATCACATGCCCTAACAGGGCTGACCCTTAATTTGTGAAGGCAGTGAAAGCGTGCCTTCAGGAGGCCAAAGGTCATTTCAACTCTGGCCCTGGTCCTGGCATGGGCATGGTTGTAGGCCTGCTGTGCTTCCTGGGGGTCTGTGAAAGGTGTCAGGAGAAAAGGCTGGCAGCCATACCCCCTGTCTCCCAGCAACACACCAGAGAATTCACCTGTCAACACAAAATCTCATCATTACTACCTCATAAACACAGTGATATTCTTGACACAGACATGATGGTTATAAATAGGGGTTGTGTGGCTTACCTTGTGATAGGCACTGATAGATTTCAGAGGCCCGAAAGATTCTGGAGTCATGGACTGAGCCAGGCCATTTTGCCACAACATTGCTGATCACACAGTCAGCATTGCAGACCATCTGAAATCATAAGATGAGGAATATTACACCAATCAATGCACATCACTGGCAATGCAGAGTGTTCGTCAATGGACAATATCAAAAAGTTATGTTCACCTGAACATTAATGCTGTGAAAGGATTTCCTATTCACAAAATCGGCCTCATGGGCACCTGAGGGGGCTTTTATCCTTATGTGTGTGCAGTCCACTGCACCAATGACATTGGGGAAACCTGTCACACAAAGTAATGAGTATCCTACTATGTGTTAACAGTTGTCCTGTAATTTGTAGATCCTCTTACCTGCAATCCTATAGAACTCCTCTTTGATGTCACAGAGTCTTCTGTGGCCAGGGAAGGAGATGAAGACATCTGCTAATGCTTTGATAGCCAGACACACACTCCTTATTGTGCGGCAAATTGTGGCCTTGTTCAGCTGTTCTGCATCCCCCACTGAGTACAGGAAGGCTCCACTAGCAAAAAAGCGCAAGGCCACACAAACCATTTGCTCCACACTCAGTGCATGGCTCCGTGCAGTGCGGTGCTTAATCCTGGGACCCAGTAGTCTGCATAGATACCTGATGCCATCTGCAGAAAACCTGTATCTTTCATATAGATGGTCATCAGGGAAGGCCAGTGGGTCCAACCGGTCCCTGAAGACCCTTTCTCGCCTGAAGGCTCTCCTCAGCACAAGTGCTTCTTCATCCACCACATCTCGCACGAATGGGCATGCCATTGTCAGAGCAGAAAGGAACACACAATTTTGGGCCTTCATATAGGCTAGTGGCCACACCTGGTGCTGGGGGGTGGGCAAAAGAGGGCGATGCCTTATAACGATGACTTGGTTGTACTGATTGCTGGGAAAATAAAAAAACCTTAGAAAGATGCCACCGTCCTGTGTGCTCACAATAAGAGCTCATATGTCATGGCTCACTTGACTTTACGAGAATATACCTAATTTTTATTTTGAGCTGTGTCATCTTCTTGGAGCTGGGGGAGGAAAGAAAAATAATGATTAATACATTTGTGTTACAGTTAGCATACAGTGTACATTGAAGGCATATCTCACCTCCCTCTCAAGTTTTTTTATTTCAAGGTCCAGTTTCCTAATTGTCCTCTTTTTTATTTCGGACTCCAGTGCAAGATTTTCCATCTTTTTCTTCTTGTACTGAATGTCTATGTCTGCCAGTTGTATTTGGCGCCGGAGGTGGTTGCCATACAACTTTCTGATAGCTTGTGAGCTCTGTGAACGCAATACAATTAGCGCAGCTGGAATTTGGCAGGATGTGGTGTCCTTTTATTAATACGCACTATGTTGCCAGGCTGGTTTTCCCACTGTATAGCATCTGGGTCCTGTAAAAGAAATTAGATTTTTTGATTTTGATGAGGACTCCTCACCATTGTAGAGTAAATAGTACTTTCACAGTCTTAACATGATACCTCATGCCTTCTGGAATCCAGAGAGATGGTCTCCTCCTCATCATCGTCTCCATCATGTGCTGTTGCTGCTGCACTGGGGCCTTCACCCTATCACATTTAATCGGATTCATATTGAAGCTAGTAGACAAGACATGCCAGGCCTACAGTATGCCTTTGATGGAGTACTCACTGGATCAGCATCGTCTGGTGCTTGTGCTGGTGGCTCTAACAGGAACACAGTGCTGCCAGACACTGCAAGGCAATAGGTAAACCAAAGTCAGACAGTCCAAATTGATTCAATATGAATGTGGTTGTATCCCATGTAGAGATGGAAGGACATACCTTGAATGAAGCGGGTGGCATCTTGGGAGGAACCTATGCTCGTCTCTTTCCCCCAGGGATCCCCTCTAAGACGGGCCTGCCTTTATTTAGCTCCAAGGCCATGTCCTCTGCTGGGGTAAGGTCAGCCTTTGGTGACCCACCACCCGTGCCTTGTCTGTGGGTATTCTTTTTCACTGCTAAAACAGTACAGACAATGTGTGAGCAGGCACCTTCTGGGTACAATATATGCTTGTGCTTTGTTAAATATTAGTCAGGGACCATACCATTCTGCAGAATGTTCTTGTATTTGATTTTGACCTGCTGCCATGTCCGTTTTGGCCCGTTCATGTTTAATCTACACACACACACACACACACACACACACATTTAATGGAGTCACACTGCAAAAAATTACTTGGTATTTTTGTCTTGTTTTCAGTAAAAATATCAAAAAATTTATCATAGCTTTATACAGTGTGATGGAGTTACTTTACACAATTTCACTCATATCTGCAGTGCATTTCAATTAAAAATTTAACCGTTTCATAATTACAGTACAACTGCATTTTTGGAGATGTGAATTAAATATTTGAATTGTAATTGTGATGTTTCAGCGGAGCGGTGAGTGTGTAATTGTGCACTACTTACGCATTCAGGCGGTCTGCAATACTTTGCCACGCTTTTTCTCTTTGCTTTATCACTGTGGCGGTGTTGCCTTTCTTCTTAATTATATCTTTTACCTCCTCGTATGCCTCCATGAGGATTTGTGCTTCCGACGGGGAAAAGTACGCGGCTCTAGTTGCCATGGTAAATCAGTTAATCTGTGATCTGTGGCGGGGTCTATTTGAGTGAGCCGTGAGCGCGCACCTATCCAGGATTGGTTTCACCTGGCTTAATGAATCCGTGTCTGCTCATCCTGGCTTGGTCTTTGTGCAACCAATTAAGCCTGGACGCACATGTTTTGGCTTCATTGAGCTCAGCTGAGTCATTTATCCCGGATGTCTTAATTCTACTTTTGTGCAACAGGCCCCAGGTCTTGAAGGAGGTGAGTGTCAATGTCAAATTGTTGTTTTGAAATTATAATGTTGCTCAAACAAATATGGATATTGAAGAAAGATGGAAATTGAAGTGAATGAGGTGTATGGAGCATGAAGAGGAGAGGAAATTACAATGAACAAATGTGCTAAATTATGTACCTGTGTTTATTCCAGCTCCGTGAGGAACTGATCAGACGAGGGCTGCCAGGGGACTTTACACTGCGATTGAGAACCATTCTGAGCTAGGTGTCAGGCGGAAGAGGAGGAGGAAGCTGGAGAGAAAATACAGACAGGACAGAATGCAAACCTGATCGCAGAGATAGTTTACACACACTTACAATAGATTATCTTCCAGATTACACCCTTACCACATTACCTACTGTAACTATATGTTTATATTTCTAGGCAACTTGGCAACTGGCAGCAAGCAAAAGATCTTGAGAATGTTTTTTACCTAATAAGAAAAACAATAGTTGTCATAAAACCATAATCCTCAGAGGCAGAAGCACAGAAGGTAAGACCTCTGAAATACCAAGAACCTTAAAGAAAGCAACAACAACAAAAACTAGAAGCTAACATGCTATTAGCATTAGCAAAAAAAAACTAAAACTAAAAACAAGCTCGGAACATATGCTGATGTCATAATTAAGGACCAAGCCATCCAGGCCCAGGTGCATCTTTTGAAAATAAATAAAAGGGGGTTGAAATTGAATATCCTAAAGATATTATAACAACCAAAGCAAAGAAGCAATTCAAAGAGAAGACCCTCAGGGACAACCCAGAGACCCTTTTGAGTGACTTCAGTGGACCTGAAGAGAGGAGAGTGAGATGCAACCTGAGCTTCTTCCCCCCACACCCTACAGCCTGGCACTCTGCTATCACTGCTGCCCTAACCTATTCCAGGAAGGGTGCCAGATCACTGTGGAGGGAGAACAATAAGAGGAAGGACTGAAGTCAAGAGTTAACATTTCTAACAATGGAACAACAATGGTCCAGGGTTCTGAGAGCAAACTGGAGGAGTTCAAAAGGAGGTTCCCAACACTAACAGCGGCCACAGAGCGCTTTCAACAGGAGCCAGAGGTGAAGGCTATTTCTCAACATTCTCAAACCCTGCCCCATGAAGAGCATCATGCAGACACTACCCAGGGAGAGCAGCCGACGGAGGACAACATTGTCATCCTTTGGCCGCAACACCTCCTTTGGCCGCAATTCCTTCCAGTTCTCTGCTGCCAATGACTGGAACAAATTGCAAAAATCTCTGAAGCTGGAGACACTTATCTCCCTCACTAACTTTAAGCATCAGTTGTCAGAGCACCTTACCGATCACTGCACCTGTACACAGCCCATCTGAAATTAGCCCGCCCAACTACCTCATCCCTATATTGTTATTTATTTTGCTCATTTGTACCCCAGTATCTCTATTTGCACATCATCTCTTGCACATCATTCCAGTGTTAATACTAAATTGTAATTATTTTGCACTATAGCCTATTTTATTGCCTTACCTCCATAACTTGCTAAATTTGCACACTGTATATTATATGTATTTCTGTTGTATTTTTGACTTTGTTTTGTTTTACCCCATATGTAACTCTGTGTTGTTGTTTTTATCGCACTGCTTTGCTTTATCTTGGCCAGGTCGCAGTTGTAAATGAGAACTTGTTCTCAACTGGTTTACCTGGTTAAATAAAGGTGAAATAAAATAAAATTAAAATAAATCCTGTGTGACTCCAACGGAAAATACCTTGACATTAAGAAGGCTGTTTCCAAGGAGAAGAGTGAGGAAGATATGGCACCGAACTACCCAGTCTGCCCTGGGATTCCTAACAGAGCAGAGACTAAGAGCACCGACCCACATAATCCTCCATACAGGGACGCATGATCTCAGCACCGGCAGGGTGGATGTAGCCAAGGCTCTGACCCAGGTGGCTATAACAGCCTCACATGCCAACCTCACAGCCAAAATAATCGACTCCACTCTTCTGCCCAGAACAGATGTACAGTTGAAGTCGGAGGTTTACATACACCTTAGCCAAATACATTTAAACTCAGTTTTTCACAACTCCTGACATATAATCCTAGTAAAAATTCCCTGTCTTAGGTCAGTTAGGATCACCACTTTATTTTAAGAATGTGAAATGTCAGAATAAAAGTAGGGAGAATGATTTATTTCAGCTTTGACTTCTTTCATCACATTCCCAGTGGGTCAGAAGTTTACATACACTCAATTAGTGTTTGGTAGCATTGCCTTTAAATTGTTTAACTTGGGTCAAACATTTCGGGTAGCCTTCCACAAGCTTCCCACAATAAGTTGGGTGAATTTTGGCCCATTCCTCCTGACAGAGCTGGTGTAACTGAGTCAGGCCTCCTTGCTCGCACACACTTTTTCAGTTCTGCCCACACATTTTCTATAGGATTGAGGTCAGGGCTTTGTGATGGCAACTCCAATACCTTGACTTTGTTGTAATTAAGCCATTTTGCCACAACAACAACTACTGCTCCAACTACAACAACTACTGCTTCTACTACAACAACTACTGCTTATACTACGACAATCACAACTGCAGCTCCTACTACGACAACTAAAGCCTCTAATCTGACAACAACTACACAACCAATCACTGAACTACCAACAACTACACAACCAATCACTCAATAGATGAGCACTACACCTCCAACCGCCGGACAGTCAACCACGAATAGTGGATCTGGTAAGTGTGATTTACTGTGCTTAATATCTAATCAAATTGGTAATAGAGGTCAACCCTGTCACGTCCCTTCATTTTTACATACAGTACAGTATGTGTTTGTTTCTCTGTCAGTCTGTCAGTCTCTTTGTTTCATACTTGTTCATATTATTGACTCATTGTGTCTCTACAGGATATAAGTTTGTACTGAGGGTGAAATTCACCTCGACGACAAAGCTTACCGAATCTGAGATCTTGAAGCAGGTGAGAGTCACTGTCAAACATATAATTCATTATGAATAATTCATCCCCAAATATTATTATGGGATGAGGAAAAACCTCGCTCTAAGGGATTCGAAGTGTAAGAATGCTTTAACAAATTAGAATATTGAATAAAGATGGAAAGTAAAGTGAATGAGGGGGAAGGAGCGTGAAGAGGAGAGGGAAAGTAGCAATAACACATTTACTAAATGATGTAACCCCTGTGTTTATTCCAGCTCCGTGAGGAACTGATCAGACGAGGGCTGCCAGGGGACTTTACACTGCGATTGAGAATCGTTCAGAGCTAGGTGTCAGGGGGAAGAGGAGGAGGAAGCTGGAGAGAAAACATAGACAGGACAGAATCACAGAGATAGCTTACACACATTCTATACAATAGATTATCTTGCAGATTACAACCTTACCACATTAACTACTGTAACTATAAGGAATTCAATACTTTTAGTTGTTTGAATTTGTATTAACCATAATAAATGTTCTGTAATACATTTGAAATGAAACCATTTAGGTTCTCCGCTAACATCAAGGCGGTGACCCGATCCTGTAGGTTCATGCTCTACAACATTCGGAGAGTACGACCCTGCCTTACACAGGAAGCGGCACAGGTCCTAATCCAGGCACTTGTCATCTCCCGTCTGGATTACTGCAACTCGCTGTTGGCTGGGCTCCCTGCCTGTGCCATTAAACCCCTACAACTCATCCAGAATGCCGCAGCCTGTCTGGTGTTCAACCTTCCCAAGTTCTCTCACGTCACCCCGCTCCTCCGCACACTCCACTGGCTTCCAGTTGAAGCTCGCATCTGCTACAAGACCATGGTGCTTGCCTACGGAGCTGTGAGGGGAACGGCACCTCCGTACCTTCAGGCTCTGATCAGTCCCTACACCCAAACGAGGGCACTGCGTTCATCCACCTCTGGCCTGCTGGCTCCCCTACCTCTGCGGAAGCATAGTTCCCGCTCAGCCCAGTCAAAACTGTTCGCTGCTCTGGCACCCCAATGGTGGAACAAGCTCCCTCACGACGCCAGGACAGCAGGGTGTCACTCACCACCTTCAGGAGACATTTGAAACCCCACCTCTTTAAGGAATACCTGGGATAGGATAAAGTAATCCTTCTACCCCCCCCTTTACAAAAAAAACAAAAAAACATTGTAAAGTGGTTATCCCACTGGCTATAAGGTGAATGCACCTATTTGTGAGTCGCTCTGGATAAGAGCGTCTGCAAAATGACGTAAATGTAAATGTAAATGTATGACTATATTTTACCTAGATTTGTGTGTTTATTATGGATAGGAATTTGATTTTGACAAATCATGGAAACTTCTTTTGCATCTTTTGAAAATATAAGGTTTTATTCTTCTGAATGTCTGCGTGGCAGACCTTTCTGGCGTGGATAGGGTTAAAAGATGGGGAGGCAGACACAGTATCATACATACAGCACTGTAGAAAGGGGAGGGGATAAACTTTACCTCAGCATTTGATTGACACACAGCGGAACCTGAGTAACTCTACTCTGCCACCTGAGAGGTCAACATCCTGTCAGACAAGGTAATTTACATCAAATAGGGAGATAGAATGTCTGCTGTGCAGTTGTGTGCTATCAGCTTCTAAAACATTGGGTTGTCTGTCACTGGATGCTGGTTTCCCATAGTTCAGAATATGATTCATGATGACTCTTTGGACTTTGACCGTTGGGCATCTGTGATTCTTTCACAGGCAGCTGATAAGACACTAGGTCTGTATTCACTAAGAAGCAAACAGAAGCAAACGGGGAGGGACTAACTTGAAGTTGTCCAATAAGAAATGTTTGTTTTCTTGCTAAACGTTTTGCTAGTGTATGCAGTAATTAATATAATTTTTAATTCATGGTTTGTCGTAAAAGCAGCCGCATGCATGTGAGCTATGAATGAGTTTGAGTTAACTCTTTGATTTACTTTCTCTGTTTTTGTCACGTTCGTTTACAGACGGGACGGACCAAGGCGCAGCGTGATATGCGTACATGTTTATTAAATATTAAACACCACGACAAAACAACAAACAGAACGAAACGTGAAGTCCAAGGCAGCACAACACAACATACCTCACACGGAACAAGATCCCACAACTAACTAGTGCCAATAGGCTGCCTAAGTATGGTCCCCAATCAGAGACAACGAGCGACAGCTGCCTCTGATTGGGAACCACACCGGCCAACATAGATCTAGAAATACTAGATTCACAACATAGAACAAATACAACAATAAACATACACACCCTGACTCAACATATACGAGTCCCCTGAGTCAGGGCGTGACAGTACCCCCCCCCCCCAAAGGTGCGGACTCCGACCGCGCAACATAAACATAACAGGGTAGGGGCCGGGTGGGCATTCCGCCTCGGAGGCGGATCCGGCTCCGGGCGTGACGACCTCTTACTCTCCGCCTCCCTGTTGCGCTCCTGGTCTGGTCTGGACCTCGGCGCACTGCTTCCCCTCTCCTTCCTCCCACGAAGTACCAAGCCCTGTCTGGACCCTGGTGTGGGAGACCCCGAACCTGGAGAGGGGCTGACGTGTGGGTCTGGACTGGAACCGCTGACTGGAGCTGGACCCGACGACGGTGGAGCGAACTGCTCTGGCTCCGGAGTGGAGCCGCTGACCGGAGCTGGATCAGGCACCGGTGGAGCGGACTGCTCTGGCTCCGTAGTGGAGCCGCTGACCGGAGCTGGACTGGACCCGGTGGATCGGATTGCTCTGGCTCCGAGTGGAGCAGCGGACCGAGCTGAACTGGGCACCGGTGGAGCGGACTGCTCTGGCTCGAGTGGATCCGCTGACCGGAGCTGGACTGGACCCCGGTGGAGCAGATTGCTCTGGCTCCGGAGTGGCGCTGCTGACCGGAGCTTCACTGGGCACCGGTGGAGCGGACTGCTCTGGCTCCGGAGTGGAGCCGCTGACCGGTGCCGGACCAGGCACCGGTGGAACAGGCACGGGCCGTGCCGGACTGGACACACGCACCACTGGCCTGGTGCGAGGGGCAGGAACAGGCCGGGCCGAGCTGGCGACACGCACCACTGGCTTGGTGCGAGGGACAGGAACAGGCCGGGTCGGGCTGGCGACGCGCACCACTGTCTTGGTGCGAGGGGCAGGAACATACACGCACCACTTCCTTCTGCTGCCTAACCAGCTCCTCTCACCGTGCCTCTACAGTTTCCTTCTCCCTTCTAGCCTCCTGTAGCGCCTCCCTCTGACCGAATAACTCCTGCTCCCTCTGAACCAATAGCCCCCGTAACATGGTGGCCTCCTCTCCTAACCTGCAGACCCGCCCTTTAACGGCCTCCTGCTGCCACGTCGTCCACACCGTGTGCCCCCCCCAAAAAATGTCTTGGGGTTGCCTCTCGGGTCTCCGTCGTCGGCACTCCTCTTCCCGTGAGGACTCCTCCAGGAGCCCCCACGAGTTAGGGAACAGAAACTCGTCGTCGTCGTCATCCTCAGTGTAATACTGTTCCCACTCCTCTTCCCAAGGTCGTAGGGACCCAATCCGAAACCCAACCGGGTGCAGTGGTCGGGGCTCTTCTCTCTCGCTCCCCGACCACCCCTTTAGCCCCCCCAAATTGTTTTATTGGGGCTGCTCCTCGGGCCTCCTCCTTGGCCGGCTTCCGTGTTGCCGTTGTTCCTCTCCTGCCTGGGCATTTACCATCGCCCATGGCCCTTTCCCCGCGAATATCTCTTCCCATGACCACAATTTGCCCACCTGTGACATGGCTATTCGCTCTTCCTGGGCACGCTGCTTGGTCCTCGTTTGGTGGGATCTTCTGTCACGTCCGTTCATCGACGGATCAGACCAAGGCGCAGCGTGAAATGCGTACATGTTTATTAAATATTAAACACCACGACAAAACAACAAACAGAACGAAACGGGAAGTCCAAGGCAGCACAACACAACATACCTCACACGGAACAAGATCCCACAACTAACTAGTGCCAATAGGCTGCCTAAGTATTGTCCCCAATCAGAGACAACGAGCGACAGCTGCCTCTGATTGGGAACCACACCGGCCAACATAGATCTAGAAATACTAGATTCACAACATAGAACAAATACAACAATAAACATACACACCCTGACTCAACATATACGAGTCCCCTGAGTCAGGGCGTGACAGTTTTATTTAGGATTAGAAGACATTTTAGATATTTGTCCATAGTGTTTTATATAGGATTATAAGATGTTTTAGATATTTGTCCATAGTGTTTTATTAAGCAATAAGGCACGAGGGGGTGTGGTATATGGCCAATATACCACGGCTACGGTCTGTTCTTAGGCGCCATGCAACAAGGAGTGCCTGGATACAGCCATTAGCCGTGGTATATTGGCCATAAATCACAAACCCCTGAGGTGCTTTATTGCTATTATAAACTGGTTACCAACGTAATTAGAGCAGTAAAAAGAAACGTTTTGTCAATACCTGTGGTATACGGTGGCATTCAGGGCTCGAACCACCCACTTTATAAATAGGATTAGAATAAGTTTTAGATATTTGTCCAGTGTTCAAATTAGGGAGTTTTTTTATTTCATTTACAATGGAAATTCATTTAGAAGACTCTGCTTTGTTTTAGGCTGTCACTCTGAAACTGTGTTCCATTCTTTAAATGTTTCTACCAGAAGACATGGCTTCTCCCAGTGGTCTATTATCTGAAGAGCAGTTCCAGTGCTCTATCTGTCTGGAAGTCTTCACTGAGCCAGTCTCCATCCCATGTGGCCACAGTTTCTGCCTGGCCTGTATTAAGAGTCACTAGGGAAAGCAGTGACGTTTGCCATTGTCCCAAATGTAAGAGGGTGTTGAAAGGATGCCCTGATCTTTTCGAGAACTAATTAGCTAAAGAAATGAAAAGATGGAACAGATTCAAGCAATCTGGTGTCAAATCTGGAGGTGTGCCCTACGACATCTGCTCTGGGAGGAAGCTCAATGCCCTGAGGTCCTGCCTGGTGTGTCTGACCTCTTACTGTGAGACTCACCTGGTGCCTCATCAGAGAGTGGTGAATCTGAAGAGACACAAGCTGATCGACCCTGTGGAGAACCTGGAGGACAGGATGTGTAAGAAGCATGATAGGCTCCTGGAGCTGTTCTGTAGGAGCGACCAGACATGTGTGTGTGTGCTGTGCATGGACACTGACCACAGAGCTCACGACATTGTTCCAGCAGAGAGAGAGAGTAAAGCCATGTAGGTCATTTTCTCATTCTACTTTCTTTTTGACTAAATCGTTTCTTTCTTTCTATCTTTTTTATTTTCTTTCTGCTTCATGATTTCACTGTGGGTTGTTGTCTTTTTAGCCAAGACAAATTCATATCCACACGGTAGAATGGCTATAGTAATGATTATGATTATGATTCTGGTTCCAATTCTGATTCTGATTCCAATTCTGATTCTGATTCCTAGGCTCTGATGAAGAAGACTGAGGCAGAGGTGCATCAGATGATCCAGGTCAGACTGAAGAATGTGCAGGACATCAAACACATCGTAAAACGCTCAACAGAATGTGACAGTTTTTCTACAGTATTTCCTTGTTATCATCAGACCAGTTCCAAGAAAGAGATAAAGGATAGTGTGCAAGTCTTCAATGGGATTTTCTATGTGGGGTACCACAAGGTTCAATTCTCAGACCAACCGTTTTTATAAAAATGTATTTCATTTAATCAGATAAGCTCAAAGAAAGAGAGGATGGAGGATGGAGTGCAGGTCTTCACTGCTTTGTGCGCTCCATCGAGAGACGCCAGGCTGAGCTCATCGAGGTGATTGAAGAGAAGCAGAAAGCAGCAGAGAGGCAACCTGAAGAGTTCATCAAAGAACTGGAGCAGGAAATCACTGAGCTGAAGAGGAGAAGCACTGAGCTGGAGCGGCTGTAACACACTGAGGACCACCTCCACCTCCTACAGGTCAGTGTCTCTTTCTCGATACTGGATACATTGTGTATTACAGGATGTAATGTTTCATGTCTAAAGTGTTGGTCCTGATTCCCGTGGTAACGTTTTCCATCCCTGTGCACCCCTCTACCCACCAAGGACTGGTCTGAGATCAGTGTTCACTCTGACCTGTGTTTGGGGAATGTGAGGAGAGTGTTACCTTTGTTCAACCCTGATATGAGTGACAGCGGGAACAACAAATCGGCGCTCATTATATGTCCTGTTGGTGTTGTCAATGGAGGCGGGACTTTGGATGACGACGTCATAATATGAAATGTACTTTGCCATGGACAATCCATTTCCTTTTGAAAGTGCCCTAAAGAGGACAATGGAAAACAAAATAGGTTTTACTTAAATGTATAAAAGCAGAGCCTCTTTATTGATACATAGTTAATCATATTTACCTGATCTGATCTGGGTTATAGAAATGATTTCTCTGTAAGAATCACATTATTTTGTTGAATTAAATTAAATGATGGATGTTATTTTAAATGTATATATGTTTTTTGTTTTTTTTTGCATAAAAAACACTGTCAATCCATGTTTTTGGAGCAAAAGAGAGAGGGTAATAATGCGACTATACAAACCAATCAAATCATTATCTCATGTCATGTACTGTATCCCTCAGTGACCTGCGGTGAGGTCTGAGGCTGGCTAGGATTAGTATAGGAGCAAGTAGGACACTGAGACTGCGTCCCAAATGGCACCCTATTCCCTATATAGGGCCCTGGTCAAAAGGAGTGCACTAAGTAGGAAATAGGGTGGCTGGGACAAAAACAGGAGAGAGAGAGAGAGAGAGAGAGAGAGAGAGAGAGAGAGAGAGAGAGAGAGAGAGAGAGAGAGAGAGAGAGAGAGAGAGAGAGAGAGAGAGAGAGAGAGAGAGAGAGAGAGAGAGAGGAGAGAGAGAGAGAGAGAGAGAGGGAGGGAGAGAGAGAGAGAGAGTTTTGAGATCCCCCAAATAAACCCTGGCCACACCCACAGATCAGACCTATGCCCCCCCCATGCCCAACACTCTTAACCACTGTGCAACCTGCTGTCCTTGTTGCGCCTGTGTCAGATGTTGAGTGTATATTACAGTATGTTAAATGTTGTCATTTTTTTGTGTCAATAGATTTAATAAAATTAGACCCATGAAAGATAAAACATGCATTGTATTGTAAATAAAAGTTCTTATTTAAAACATAAAAATAAATACTAATATTTCCATAATTGCACATACTTTAAAAGGGTAATCAGGAGGAACAGTTCACCATCCAGTGGCTTCATCATTGTGCACGCCTTCACACACACACAAAATCCCTCACACACACAGTATATACACATAGTATACACCCACAAATTACAATTTCTGCCACCTTGGCTGCGTTTAGACAGGCAGACCAATTCTGTGTTTTTTTTTTCACTAATTGGTCTTTTGATTTAGCTGCCTGTCTAAACGCAGCCCTTGTGACTTCATCTATGGCCCACTGGGCACACACTGGTTGAAATGACGTTGAACCGACGTTGAATTGACGTCTGTACCCAGTGGGGGGTATGTGTGCGGACACAAACACTTACACCAAGAAACACAGACAAACATGTCTTCCTTCATAACGCGATATCAGCAAAGAGAGAATAAAATAAAATAAAATTGGTACAAATAAATGAGTTACATGTAGGGGATGACATGGGGGTAAACGAATATGGAGGATCTGTTTTTACACAAACTTCTTATTTCTTAAAAAACACCAGTAACACTCCAACAGCAACACGTGACCGACGGCTCGATTCGGTCTTATGTAGCAACATTTGAAATTGTGTTTTTTACATTGGATAAAAGTAGACACTCGAAAATGGTATATCATACACTACAGTTGAGGAACAATGTGAAAGAATTGTAATCTGGCTGGTTTCTATGTTTTGTAGTCAACAAGATAGAAGAACATAAGTGTTGATGTTGGGGTGTTGCTGGAGATGAAGATGAAGTTGAAATGTCCCTTTAAGAAACAAGAAGTTGGTAAGAAATGATCCTCCATATACTTATGTCCCCATAGAAAAATTCAATTTTCACATATGATGTTTGGGGTGGTGCTGGAGATGATGAATATGAGGTTAAATAGATTAAATGTTTCCTTTAAATAGTATTGTCAATCCACACAATATGTTAGTACTTATCCTTGTATCACTGAGTCCATTCTGTAGGTTAATGTCTTACTACCCCCAACTAGAAGGTGTTTCATTAACTATGTGGAAAAACATTGTTGCACTTATAAGCATATAACTTCAGATCTGACATGGTCCTTTGTTCTGGTACCAAAGTGAGTCCAAAATGGCACCCTATTCCCTACATAGTGAAAGTACAGTACTATGTAGGGAACAGGGTGTAATTTGGGGACGCAGCCTGACCAAGGTGAGTAAAGGTAAGGAGGCAGGATTCCTGAGTGCATGGTGCTTCCCCTTCAGACCTGCATTACAGCATCATCATACCTAGTACACCTAGCAGGATCAGAAGAGCTATGGAGGAGAGAGAGAGAGACAGAGAGAGAGAGAGAGGGAGAGAGAGAGAGAGAGAGAGGGAGAGAGAGAGAGAGTCAGAGAGAGTGAGAGACAGAGAGAGTGAGAGACAGAGAGAGAGAGAGAGAGAGAGAGAGAGAGTCAGAGAGAGAGAGAGACAGAGAGAGAGAGAGAGAGAGAGAGAGAGAGAGAGAGAGAGAGAGAGAGAGAGAGAGAGAGAGAGAGAGAGTAGAGAGAGCAAGAGAGAGAGAGACAGAAAGAGGGACAGAGATACAATTATTTAACCTTTCATATTGGTTTTCTACTCTAGGTAACATGGGATTATATGAGATTAGTTATTACGGTAACATTATAATAACTTCCATGAATTGCAACGTTATGCATGGTCATACATGTTCTTGCAGTGCATTTAATGCTTATACATTATTTTATAAATAGTTTATTAATGCTTAATCATGTTATCAGTTATCATTATAAAGTGTTAGTGGTGCTTCTTATGGGCTTATTACCTTGAGACAGGGTGTGCTGCAGGACAAAGGCGTGGCTGGAGGGAGCAGCAGTAGTGGAGGGTCTAGCAGTAGTGGTGGCATTACCAGTGGTGGTGTTGGTGTTCAAAGAGTTGGTCACAGTAGCGGTGGAGTTGCCCAGGTCCACCGCTTTATCACCGACCAGGACAGCAGTGGGACTACCCAGTGTTCCTGAGGGAGGTGAACAAGGAGAGAGAGAGAGAGAGAGAGAGAGAGAGAGAGAGAGAGAGAGAGAGAGAGAGAGAGAGAGAGAGAGAGAGAGAGAGAGAGAGAGAGAGAGAGAGATAATAAGAGAGAGATAAAGAGAGAGAGAGAGAGAGAGAGAGAGAGAGAGAGAGAGAGAGAGAGAGAGAAAGTACAGAGCAAGAGAGAGAGAGAGATAGAGGTAAAGAGAGAGAGAGATAAAGAGAGAGATAAAGAAAGAGAGAGAGAGATAAAGAGAGAGAGAAGTACAGCGCAAGAGAGAGAGAGAGAGAGAGCATTAGAGACAGACTAAAAAGAAGAGATGCAGTGTCCACATGGACATTGAAGCTGATCCTACATCTCTCCCTAGGGGAAACTTCACCCCGGAGCTTGTATGGATGAGTGCCTCACCGTTATTAAAAGTCCCATTGGAGATGGAGAGGAAGAAGCTGGTGTCGGAGCTCCGGGTGGCCGTAGCGTTGGGGACAGTAGCAGAGAAGGTGCACTGGATGATCTGATCGTTGACTGAGCCTTTCATAGAGTTCACAGGTAGCTACACAACACAACAGTATTAACCAAAATGAGCATTAGACAAATGTCAGTAGGCCTACACTGTAGAATTAGTCAGGTACACTGTTATTCTCCCAGGCAGTTTCCCCAAATGGCACCCAAGTGTATATGCAGGGAATAACCGTGAGAATTAGGGTCAAATCCAACTTCAATGACCACCCAGAAAATATGGAATTCAAATTCATGAATACTGATACTTGTGCTCTCAATATCTTGTCAAACTCATCAAACTCATTGATTGAATATCAGTTCACTTCCTGAATTTGCCTGAAATCAAACCTCGGACTGTTCCAGGAAGTCCAAAATAAAACAGTGTGTTCTGATAGGTCCAACTCACCGTGTTGGTGACGGTCAGAACTCCTTTGTCGAGGAGAGCGGTGAAGAACTTCACGCTGCCGTTGTTGTTTGCGCACACATAGGTGGTGTCGTTACCACCCTGTAGAGGAGAGAGAGGATGAAATCAAATAAATAAATACAAATACATTATTATTTAAAAAGTATTCATTTAGGCTATTTCTTCCCAATTCATGAATAAAATGTAAATGTCAATACCCCAAATTGACAAAATCCAGAATTTCCTAAAGTTAAAATGACCTCTCTCCCCAACCCCAACTCCCTTGTCCTTTGTATTGTAAAATGTATAGTAATTCTAAAGGCAGTTTTCCATACCTGTGTGGAGTCTGTGGACAAGCCTACAGCGATGTAGCCGCTGGACACTCCTCGTAGCTGGAAGGAGAAGGTCTGTCCCGAGGACTGCTGGGTGGAGACGAAGAAACAGGAACCAGCCACGGACGGATCACAGTTGTCTGGCACAGCAGCACAGAACTGAGTCTTTCCACATTCCGCCCTTGAGATGTTTACCTGTGTATGAAGAGTTCATCATTAGTTGCAATCATGTTTGTTGTTCCTTTTACCTTAAAGGGGCAATTTGCTATTGGTAGATACATTTTTCACTTTTAAATGATTAACATATACCTACTGATTCTTGAAGAACGTAACTTATAAATGCCTCACAAGATTAGCTTAACTACCTCATCAGAACACAACATAATAGCTTCTTATTTAATTTTTTTAGCTTGTTTGCTGCATTGTTATAAAGCACTTTTGGGGACTTTTAAAAAGCCCTATAGAATCCTATGTGACATAGTGTAGTACATGAGTTTAATTTAAACTCCCAAACAGGCACTTCAAATGCACTCAAAATACAAATTGACAGAGTGAGACATGAATCCTAGGTAACTCACCGTGAGATCTGTGACGGTAGTGTTGACAACAGGTGCCATTGTTACGTTGGGTGCCATAGTAGCATTAGCTGCAATTGTGGTGTTTGGAGCGATTGTGGAGTTCTGTGCCTCGGCTCCCATCGCCATGTACGCCATTGCCATCATGAATACGAACATCAGTCTGCTGATATTGTCCATTCCTGATAGAGTAACAGAGATCCATTGGTGGAAAAAGTACTCAATTTTCATACTTGAGTAAATGTTAGTGTGTGAATTGGACCATTTTCCTGTCCCGCTGAGCATTGGAAATGTAACAAGTACTTCTGTGTGTCAGGGAAAATGTATGGAGTAAAAAGTAAAAGTTGTCAAAAATATAAATGGTAAAGTAAAGTACATATTCCCCAAAAAACGAATTAAGTAGTACTTTAAAGTATTTTTACTTAAGTACTTTACACCACTGCAGATATCCACATAGTAAGGATATACTACTACTACTAATAACAATAATAACAATAATAATAATAATAATAATAATAATCATCATCATCATGTATTTGGGTATTTTAAGGTACATATATTAGCCACTAATCTGTAGTTTATAAGTATGTATACAAGTAGCTAATAAATCCTTTATTATGTCTTATCAGCCATATAGTGAGACTTAATTAAGGGCTTTTCTTACTCAAACATTATAAGTAATGTGTTACTAGCCAATCCTTAATAACCTCATTATTATCTATAATAAAGGCATATTCATAGTTAATTAAGACCAAGTTACAGAACAAACAGACTCTTAGTAAGCTGTCTCAATATGGGACTGATAAGGGCATAGTACCTCAATATTTGTTCCCTATTCTGAAGTATGACCAAATATAAAACAAAGTGTTACCTGTATTGATAAAGGACAGATACAATTAATATTTTACAAATGTAATCAACAACATTCAAATGCATTGCACCGCCTTGCGTATGCTTGCATTTATGGGCTTGCACATGATGACAATGATACTACAAGCTTGTCATCTCCCGTCTGGATTCCTGCAACTCGCTGTTGGCTGGGCTCCCTGCCTGTGCCATTAAACCCCTACAACTTATCCAGAACGCTGCCGCCCGTCTGGGGTTCAACCTTCCCAAGTTATCTCATGTCACCCTGCTCCTCCGCACACTCCACTGGCTTCCAGTTGAAGCTTGCATCTAGTACAAAAGCATGGTGCTTGCCTACGGAGCTGTGAGGAGAACGGCACTTCCTTACCTTCAGGCTCTGATCAGACCCTACACCCAAACGAGGGCACTACGTTCATCCACCACTGGCCTGCTAGCCCCCCTACCTCTACGGAAGCACAGTTCCCGCTCAGCCCAGTCAAAACTATTCGCTGCTCTGGCACCCCAATGGTGGAACAAGCTCCCCACGACGCCAGGACAGCGGAGTCACTGACCACCTTCCGGAGACACTTGAAACCCTACCTCTTTAAGGAATACCTGGAATAGTATAAAAGTAATCCTTCTACCCCCCCCCATAAAAAATAGGGTGGTTGTCCCACTGGCTATCATAAGTTGAATGCACCAATTTGTAAGTCGTTCTGGATAAGAGCGTCTGCTAAATGATGTAAATGTACATTTCTAAAGCTTTGCGTTGTATCAATGGGAATATAAAACTATCATACCAGATTTAATAAATACATGAACGTACCAGTGAATAAACATAGGCGATACCATTATTAGGTTCACAATAGCAATTGGTAATTAATTATTATTACACGGTGGTGTATTCGACAACAACAAAATACTTCATAGTGAATGGGTAATATTGTTGAATTAAGAATACACCATTATTGTTTTCACATTATTAATTAGTAGACACCCTGATTAAATTAAATAATGTGACAAAAACAATGAAAAACGTCTGTATTCCAAGGAGGAGTTAATAATATCTGATCTGATAGTGTAGTTTAACCAGCTGCAACAACAACAACAACAACATATCCACCAGTGAAACGTGAAAAAAACTAGGAATACATTTTTAAAACAAAGAAATCATTTTTGTTTTAAAATATCCACAACATTAGATAAAAGAGATGGAAATGTTACCTGTACTTTTGTGACTTGGAAGATTTCTTGAAGTAAAAAGCGTCGTGGTTCTCCTTGAACTAGTTGTCCTTGAAACTAATGTAAGTCACAGGTGCGCTCGAGAACAGGTGTCCATGCGGCGATGTCACCACCTAAGCTCACTCTCCCGCTATTTAAAACAGCACTCGCGGGACAAAGGATTGAGAAACCTGCCTCTCTGCTCAATATCATGCAGGTAGGTGTGACATAGTCTTCCCAGGGGAGGGGTGAACCGGTGACAACACTCAATGGAAACAATGATGTTGTTAGGCCTACCCCTGCTCCTCCTCCGACAATAGATATGTAGAGTCACCCTTTTTGTTAAAGACCCATCTTCCTGGCTCCAATTTCTTCTACTCACTTCCTTGTGTATAAAATATGCTTGGTGACTACAGGCAAGGCAATTTGCAAAGAAAGGGTAATAATATCATTTAGTTAGCTACCAATATATACAATTCAGGCCTAAATATAATCCACATCCAACGCCAAATGATATTTAATTTGTTTTAAATACAGGTATTCTATGATTCATTCCAGGCCAATAACACAGAGTCATTCACACCTGTCTAACTCCAGTAACACGTTATTCTTGCTCTGTTTGATTGATTAAGTTGAGTTGAGCGTCAAACAGTGGAGGGCAGGCAGTCTTTTGAATTCAATCTTGATTGTGTCAAGTGGCCCAAAGGGTTAGACACCAGTTTTGGTGAATCAAGAAATTACATACTAGCTTTAGTTTCAATGGATGAAATTGATGACATTACATTTGTCTGGAGGTGACAGAAGTTTAAGATATGGATGTCCTATTTTCATTAACAAGCCAGATAAAGAAAGTGCAATATTGTGAATCTAGTTATGTGTGTATTATGAAATACTATATATTTTTTAATATATTTCATATACATTTTCCACACTGTCATGGATTATAGTATCCCACCCTAGTGTTGAAAGGGAATCATTAATAATATAAATAATATGCCATTTAGCAGACGCTTTTATCCAAAGCGACTTACAGTCGTGCGTGCATACATTTTTGTGTATGGGTGGTCCCGGGGATCGAACCCACTACCTTGGCGTTACAAGCGCCGTGCTCTACCAGCTGAGCTACAGAGGACCACGACCACGACCTTAATCATTATCAATACCCCTGTCTGACATCACTTTGTGTGTTTGACAACACTCATATCAGAGACACACCTTACCAATAGACAGATTCCACAGAGCAGACAGACAGAGAGGACATACCTTTAAAGAACTTCAATTTAAACATAGTGTGGACTGGAATATCATATTAGTAGTGTACCTACCTACCTACCTGTTGGAGGGGAAGTAAGGTTAGGTCAGAGGTCAAATAGGAAGTGAACTACTGCATAATAACAGTCCATTCAATAAGAACCCCAGGCTTAGTTCAAATACATTCCTGGGAGGGTTGGGTTTGTACAATCAATATGGTGGAACACACACACCCCTCTCCTCTCTTCCTCCTCTCCTCTCCTCTCTTCCTCCACTCCACTCCTCCCCTCTCCTCTCCTCTCCTCCTCCCCTTCTCCCCTCCCCTTCTCCTCTCCACTCCTCCCCTCTCCTCTCCTCCTCCCCTCCTCTCCTCCTCCTCTCTCTTCCTCCACTCCACTCCTCCTGTCTCCTCTCCTCTCCTCTCATCCTGTCCTCCTCTCCTCCTCCTCTCACTTATACAATAACATACAGATCGGTGATGGAAGACGGGAAGGAATAATAGATTTCTAGGAGCCTCGTGATCAATGACGTACACACACACGCACACACCTCAAGTCACATGATCTCAAATTACAAGGGGAAAACCAATTCTTCACACATGCATGCACATGCACACACACACACACAGTCTTGTATAACTAACCTTGTGGGGGCACACAATTCAGTCCTGTTCAAAATACTATTTTCCCTAACCCCTAACCCTAAACCTAACCTTTACCTTACCCTAACCCGAAAACCTAACCTTAACCCTAACCCTAAACCTAGCCCTAAAACTAAGCCTAGCTCATAAACCTATTCCTAAACGTAAGTCTAACCCTAACACTAATTCTAATCTTAACCCTAAACCCCCTAGAAATAGCATTTGACCTTGTGGGGACTAACATAATGTCCCCAATTGGTCAAATTTTTGATTGTTTACTATTCTTGTGGGGACTTCTAGTGCCCAAAAGTATAGTTAAACCTCTTAAATGTAATGGCAAAATGTAGATTTCCACCTAAATAGACACACCCAAAGGTAACTGCTATTCATGTGTAATTACATGATTCTGACATGCAAAAACGTTGTATATTTGGAAAGAAGACATCTGGGAGATGATGAGGAAATGATCAGAAGATAGATAGGAGTTACATAGTTCAGAATACACAAGATCAAGCACACACAAAATAACCATTATTTTATTTTTTATTTTGAAAGTCATCTTTCATTGACAAGCTGTAAATGAATTATTGATGACATGAGCTGGAAACACATCAGATGGCTTCCACAGCATGTGAACAATATCAGATTTTTTTTGATAAACCTAACAACTAGAAATGGGCAGTTGTTTTAGTAAGTTATGTCAGGTGTGGTCACGGGACGTTTCCAAGTGTCCTAAACCTCTCCAAGTGGCATATGTCTGTAAATTAGATCATTCAAGTGCTATTAGATATTTGCAATCCTTAAATGCTATTTGTTCAGTATAAAAACACAATTTCTACCATATCAACCTCACTCAAACATTGTGATGGTGTTATGGGGTATCCAGGGTACATTCAAGTGTCCTTTGAACCTCTCCAAAGTGTCCGAATGTGGTAATTGCGACTGTTTTTGCACACTGGATGTGCCTAAAAGTTTTTGTTCACTATAAAAACTAAATTTCTACAACACCAACCTCTCTCAAACGTTGTGGTGGTGTCTGAACGTTTAGCCTAGGCATATCCAATGTATTGGTCCCACATACAAATGAACTGTTTACTGAAAACAATATAAAAAGCAACAGATATACATAGAAAAAAAAATATATATATATATAAATGTCTTATCAAACACAAACTTGGTTACACCGTGTCCTTCAAAAATAGAAATAAGCTAAACTATTTACAAAATGGCATTCGTGTTTGTTTGACATCCCAGGTGTAGATGATTAGATTTCACTTTCAGCATAGCTTGTGCATGTCGTGATAGTCTTTGAAGTAGTCCCTCTCTTCCAGGGAACAAAAAGCGAACTGGAATTTCGGACAGAAGATCTGGCATTTCACAATTTTCTCCCCACTGTGTTTTGTGCAATGCTTGCAGTTCTTCCTTTTGTCTTTTGGCATGTGTGTTGCATAGTGGCGCTCACCTTGAGTGGGGGGTTTTGTTATGGTTTTGAGGTTGATTTGGGCTCCCTAATTCAGACATTTCCAACACCAGCTGCTCTCAGAAGGCCAACTGGGAGAGAGGGGTTTGAACCGATAGAGTGGGGAGTTGCTCCAGTTGTCAACTAGTCTTGATACCTTTACCAGTCCCCTGTAAATCACCAAGGAAATGTGGTTGAGCATGTCACCCATGGTGACAGGTTTCCAGGACATCTTCCTTCCCCCTGCTGCTTCCTGTCCCCATACTTGTTGGTATGACTAATTAGTGTTCCCAGTACAGAGGTGGTAAAGTAGAGCTGAAACAGCTGTAAGAGGGTGTATGTTTTCATCACTAACCAACTGTGGGACTTCAGGTCATTTGGGTTTAAACTTACATTGTTCTGGCTCATCATCTTCAAGGACCCTTATGCCACCTGTCCTCAGTTTCATCTTCCTCTGTTGTGCTGCTTCCTCTGTCTCCCTCTTCTCTGTTGAGGCCTAGATCTCCTCCTGCCCTCGCACCTCCAGATGAACTTCGCAGAGAGGGAGTGATGCCAGGGCCTGCAGTGAGGGGGTATTTGAAGAGGAGTGGGGCCTTTGTCGAGTGGTGGAAAATCGCTCCCTGATCCGAGTCCGACTCCAGTATCTTATTCAAAGACTATGTCGGTATACTTATTCATAGCTGCCTTCTTTTTAGGTTCCTGTTCGATATTCTTAGTTTTTAAATTTTCTCCCCCCTTCAGAAGCCATCTTTTATGCTAAAGCAATTAAATTAAAGCGATAAAATCTGTTTACAAAGTAATGTAGCGTGCTCGGTGCATCCTCGTCTCTGAGCCAGGTAGCAATAGTTCGCATTACGCAGAAAAGGTTCTAGGCCTTGCTTTGTCCACCCAGGTCAACTGCATATCCCTGAAAGCTTATCTCATTGGCTACAAGACTGTCAAGGTGCCATAGTAGCTAATCCCCTGTGTAATGGATGCCCTGAGCAGGCAACATCATATTTTGATGAGCAAAGACACAGTCACTCAGTGGACATTCGATGTTGCCATTAGGTCATACATCATCAGATAACATTGGCAATAGGCTAGATTTGTTCCTACCAACCTTAATGTAATACCCCCCATGTAGCTATAGCTCAAACACAGACCAAATCGGCACTTACCTTGTCAGAAGTTTACTGTTTGGTGAAAAGCGTTTTGTAAAATAAACATTTTGACTCTCGGGTCTGGTGATCGATAACGGTAGGTCAAAGGCAGACAAATAAGATATCCTCATGATCTGTGGAGTTCCGGCTTTCGGTGTGTATCAACGTATTCCGTGTTTATTTCGTTTATGCTTCTGGCAGCTAAATGGAATGTAGGTAGCAGCCATCTTGAAATGAGGTCATCGGCTCGGCCTGCCCTCAAAATTCGTATGCCCATATATGGTAGTACATCATACCAAAGATTTGAAGGCACCGATCAATAGCCAAGATATTCAGCTTTCCGCAGATACCCTGCTTTTGCAGATACAGTGGGGAAAAAAGTATTTAGTCAGCCACCAATTGTACAAGTTCTCCCACTGAAAAAAGATGAGAGAGGCCTGTAATTTTCATCATAGGTACACGTCAACTATGACAGACAAAATGAGAAGAAAAAAAATCCAGAAAGTCACATTGTAGGATTTTTTATGAATTTATTTGCAAATTATGGTGGAAAATAAGTATTTGGTCAATAACAAAAGTTTCTCAATACTTTGTTATATACCCTTTTGTTGGCAATGACACAGGTCAAACGTTTTCTGTAAGTCTTCACAAGGTTTTCACACACTGTTGCTGGTATTTTGGCCCATTCCTCCATGCAGATCTCCTCTAGAGCAGTGATGTTTTGGGGCTGTCGCTGGGCAACACAGACTTTCAACTCCCTCCAAAGATTTTCTATGGGGTTGAGATCTGGAGACTGGCTCACGGCCACTCCAGGACAGCTTGAAATGCTTCTTCACGAAGCCACTCCTTCGTTGCCCGGGCGGTGTGTTTGGGATCATTGTCATGCTGAAAGACCCAGCCACGTTTCATCTTCAATTCCCTTGCTGATGGAAGGAGGTTTTCACTCAAAATCCTGGGTGAGATCTTGCGTGGAGCCCCAGATCGAGGGAGATTATCAGTGGTCTTGTATGTCTTCCATTTCCTAATAATTGCTCCCACAGTTGATTTCTTCAAACTAAGCTGCTTACCTATTGCAGAGATTCAGTCTTCCCCAGCCTGGTGCAGGTCTACAATTTTGTTTCTGGTGTCTTTGACAGCTCTTTGGTCTTGGCCATAGTGGAGTTTGGAGTGTGACTGTTTGAGGTTGTGGACAGGTGTCTTTTATACTGATAACAAGTTCAAACAGGTGCCATTAATACAGGTAACGAGTGGAGGACAGAGGAGCCTCTTAAAGAAGAAGTTACAGGTCTGTGAGAGCCAGAAATCTTGCTTGTTTGTAGGTGACCAAATACTTATTTTCCACCATAATTTGCAAATAAATTCATTAAAAAATCCTACAATATGATTTTCTGGAAAAAATATTCTCAATTTGTCTGTCATAGTTGGCGATGTACCTATGATGAATATTACAGGCCTCTGATAATTACAGGCCTCTATGATGAATATTACAGACCACTGATAATCTCCCTCGATCTGGGGCTCCACGCAAGATCTCACCCCGTGGGGTCAAAATGATCACAAGAACGGTGAGCAAAATCCCAGAACCACACGGGGGGACCTAGTGAATGACCTGCAGAGAGCTGGGACCAAAGTAAGAAAGCCTACCATCAGTAACACTACGCCGCCAGGACTCAAATCCTGCAGTGCAGACGTGTCCCCCTGCTTAAGCCAGTACATGTCCAGGCCCGTCTGAAGTTTGCTAGAGTGCATTTGGATGATCCAGAAGAGGATTGGGAGAATGTCATATGATCAGATGAAACCAAAATAGAACTTTTGGTTAAAAACTCAACTCAATCGTGTTTGGAGGACAAAGAATGCTGAGTTGCATCCAAAGAACACCATACCTACTGTGAAGCATGTGGGTGGAAACATCATGCTTTGGGGCTGTTTTTCTGCAAAGGGACCAGGACGACGGATCCGTGTAAAGGAAAGAATGAATGGGGCCATGTATCGTGAGATTTTGAGTGAAAACCTCCTTCCATCAGCAAGGGCATTGAAGATGAAACGTGGCTGGGTCTTTCAGCATGACAATGATCCCAAACACACCGCCCGGGCAACGAAGGGGTGGCTTCGTAAGAAACATTTCAAGGTCCTGGGTGGCCTAGCCGGTCTCCAGATCTCAACCCCATAGAAAATCTTTGGAGGGGAGTTGAAAGTCCCGTGTTGCCCAGCGACATGCCCCAAAACATCACTGCTCTAGAGGAGATCTGCATGGAGAATGGGCCAAAATACCAGCAACAGTGTGTAAATCCTTGTGAAGACTTACAGAAAACGTTTGACCTGTTCATTGCCAACAAAGGGTATATAACAAAGTATTGAGAAACTTTTGTTATTGACCAAATACTTATTTTCCACCATAATTTGCAAATAAATTCATTAAAATCCTACAATGTGATTTTCTGGAAAAAAAACTCATTTTGTCTGTCATAGTTGACCGTGTACCTATGATGAAAATTACAGGCCTCTCTCATCTCTTTTATGGGAACTTGATGGTAGCTGACTAAATACTTTTTTCCCCACTGTATTATACTGAACATAAATATAAACGCGCAACATGTAAAGTGTTGGTCCCATGTTTCGTGAGCTGAAATAAAAGATCCCAGAAATGTTCCATACTCACAAGAAAAAACGTATTTCTCTCATATTCTGTGAACACATTTTGTTAGTGAACATACCCCTGTTAGTGACATTTCTCCTTTGCCAAGATAATCCATCCACCTGACAGGTGTGGTATAACAAGAAGCTGATTAAACAGAATGATCATTACCCAGGTGCACCTTGTGCTAAGGACAATAAAAGGCCACTCTAAAATGTGGAGTTTTGTCACACAACACAATGCCACAGATGTCTCAAGTTTTGAGGGAGCGTGCAATTGGCATACTGACTGTAAGAAATGTCCACCAGAGCAGTTGCCAGAGAATTGAATGTTCATTTCTCTACCATAAGCCACCTGCAATGTCGTTTTAGAGAATTTGGCACTACGTCCCAACCGGCCTCACAACCGCAGACCACGTGTAACCACGCCAGCCCACTATATAAACAGTATATATTACCCTACCCTTTTCCTTGGAAGGGAGAGACTAAGGGGACATTTCTGATGAACATCTATCCCATTGACATCCCAAAACCTAAAACTCACCTGTACCACATTCCACACCACCCGTCTTGTGTATGTGAGCATTGCTAAAGTTAACGGTAACATGTTCATCAATCATTTCAGCCACATTGTTCATGTGTGTCAGCGATTACGAGCATCTGCGCTACACTGGGGGTTACAGGATAGTTCGGGATTTTGACAATGAAGCCCTTAACCTTCTTCCCCAGAGTCAGATGAACTTGTGGATATCATTTTTATGTCTGTGTGCAGTTTGAAGGAAGTTGCTAACTAGTGTTAGTGCAATTGCTAACTAGCATTGGCTCACGAAACTATCTCTAACTTCCTTCATGCTGGAAAGCAGATACATACATTTTTTTATCTACAGTTCATCGGACTCTGGGGAAGTAGATAAAAGGCCTCATTGCTAAAATCCAAAAACTATCCCTAATGCTCAACCCCTAAACTTAAATCAAATTTTAACGAATTCGGAATTGAAATATGGGTTTGCACCTTGCCACGTCCTTTTTTCCCGGCTTAGAGTCACGGCAGACAGCAGCCGTATTGTTTCTGACCTGTGGAAGTGGAAAGATGCATCTCAGCCCTCTCCAAGATCTCTGCATAGAGGAGAGGCAACCACTGACAGAGACTACACCAGACACACACAAAGCGGAGACCTCAGTCCACAGACCAGAGAACCAGGCAAGACCAGACCAACCATCATTATAATCTTGCATGTTTTAATTTGAAACTTTTCCACATGTCAGTAATCACTCGTGGGTGTGGTGGAGAAGTCAAGCGCAGGGAAAACAGAGGTATAGTCAACAAGACTTTAATAGTCTCAATAATACAAACACAACCTCGACCTCAAAACAAGAATCGAGGAGAAAATTCACTTTGCACACGCGTAAAACACTAAACATAAATAAATGATACGGAAAAAACAAACACGTATCAAAAATAGAGGCAACAGGAAAACAACACACAACTACCTAGATCACACCACTGAACTTATAAGACACGTAATCAACTCTAAAACAGACACAGGTGTGACAGACAGACAAAAGCAATCAAACACAGAAACATAGAGCGGTGGCAGCTAGTACTCCGGGACGGCGATCGCAGAAGCCTGCCGAACCAGGAGGAGGAGCAGCCTCCGCCGAAACCGTGACAGTACCCCCTTGCGACGCGCGGTTCCCGGCGCGCGCCGACTCGCCTTGGGGACGGCCAGGAGGGCACGCACCCGGGCGCGTGGGATGCCCATGGTGAAACTCAGTCAGGAGGATGGATCAGAATGTCCTCCTGCACCCAGCACCTTCCTCCACCATTCCCCTCCCCACTCCACGAGATACTGGAGACCACTCCTCCGGCGCCTCGAGTCCAAGATGGTCCGGACCCTGTACGCCGGAGCCCCCTCGATGTCCAAAGGGGCGGAGGGGTCTCTCCTATCTCATCTTCTTAGAGTGGACCAGCTACCACCGGGCCTGAGAAAGAGACACATGGAACGAGGGTTAATATTTTTATACTCTATAGGCAATTGTAACCTGTAACACACCTCGTTCAATCTTCTCAGGACTTTGAAGGCCCCACAAACCACGACCCAGCTTCCGGCGGCAGGCGGAGGGGCAGGTTTCGAATCGAGCCCGGACTCGATCTCCCGGTCGCGGCGCTCGCCTTTTGTTGACGGATGGCACGCTGCAGATGGACATGGGCAGCATCCACGTCTCCCTCCGAGCGCCGAATCAATCGTCCACCGCAGGGACCTTGATCTGGCTCTCGTGCTCCATGGCGCCAGGACCGGGCTGATAACCTAAAACACACTGGAAGGGTGTTAAATTGGTGGAGGAGTGGCGGAGCGAGTTCGGGCCATCTCTGCCCAGGGATGAACCTCGACCACTCCTCCGGCCGGTCCCGGCAATAGGACCTCAAAACCTACCCACATCCTGGCGACACGTTCCACCTGCCCATTGCTCTCTGGTGATACCCCGAGGTAAGGCTTACCGAGACTCCCAACCGTTTCCATAAACGCCCCCCAAACTCTGGAGGTGAACTGGGGACCTCGGTCAGACACTATATCCTCGGGGACCCCATGTGCCGGAACACATGGGTAAATAGGGCCTCAGCGGTTTGTAGGGCAGTAGGGAGACCCGGGCATGGGAAGGAGACGACAGGCCTTGGAAAACCGATCCACAACGACCAAAATGGTGGTATTCCCCTGGGAGGGGGTAGATCGGTTACTGAAATCTACCGAGAGGTGGGACCATGGTCACGTTGTGGAACGGGCAGGGGATGTAGCTTACCCCTGGGCAAATGTCTAGGCGCCTTACACTGGGCACACACCGAGCAGGAGGAGACAGAAACCCTCACATCCCTAGCTAACGTTGGCCACCAGTATTTCATGCTAAGACAGTGCGGTCCGGCCAATACCTGGATGTCCAGAGGAGGGTGATGTAGAGCCCAATAATGGCATCCGCAGATCTCGGGCGCGTCGTCCGCCCACAGGCTTTCGGGGGAGTAGGTCTGGTACGCCTCCTTCGATTTCCCCATCGACCTCATACCACCGGAGCCACCAAACAAGACTCCGGCAATATGGAAGTAGGCTCGTTGGACCTCTCCTCTGTGTCATACTGCGGGGACAGGGCGTCTGCCTTACCATTCTGGGACCCAGGGATGTACGTGATCTTAAAAACAAACCGGGTTAGGAACATGTTCCACCTAGCCTGACGAGGTTCAATCTCCTAGCTGCCCCGGATGTACTCCAGGTTACGGTGATCAGTCAGAATGAGAAAGGGTGTTGAGCCCCCTCTAGCCAATGCCTCCACACCTTTAGGGCCCTGGACTACGGCTAACAGCTCCCTGTCCCCAACATCATAGTTGCGCTCCGCTGAGCTGAGCTTCTTGGAGTAGAACGCACAGGGGCGGAGTTTAGGTGGCGTGCCGGACCGTTGTGACAGAACTGCCCCAATACGGTCTCGGGCTGCGTCAACCTCTACTTGGAATGGCAAAGAGGGATCCGGATATGCCGAAAGCACAGGAGCCGAGGTGAACAGGTTCTTTAGTTTGACAAATGCCCTGTCCGCCTCAGCCGACCACTGCAAACGAACCGGACCCCCTTTAGCAGGGACTTAATGGGAGCTGCAACCTGTCCAAAACCCAACAACCTCCGGTAGTAATTAGCAAAACCCAAGAACTGCTGCACCTCCTTTACAGTGGTTGGAGTTTGCCAATTCATGACGGCCTACCGGTCTACCTCTATCTCCACCCAGACGCGGACAACCGATAACCCAAAAAGGAGACGGACTCCTGGAAGAACAGGCATTTCTCTGCCTTGACATACAAGTCATGCTCCAACAGTCTTCTCAACACTCGGCGCACCTGGGCTACATGCTCGGCTCGTGTAGAAGAGTACACTAGGATGTCTCGATGTAAACTACTACACCCCACTGCCCATGCATGTCCCGGAAAATCTCGTCAACAAAGATTGGAAGACTGAAGAGCATTCATTAACCCGTATGGCATGACGAGATACCAGTAATGACCCGAGGTGGTGCTAAATGCGTTTTCCATTCATCCCCCTCCTAATGCACCAGATTACTCGCTGGGCCCTGAGATCAACTTTTAGCACGCTCCGAATTCGACTCCGTCATCATCGTCAATCAGAGGAAGTGGGTAACTGTACTTTTAACTGCGATCTGATTGAGACTACGGTAATCAATACACGGGCCAATCCCCGTCCTTCTTCTTCACAAAGAAGAAACTCGAGGAGACCGGGAAAGTAGAGGACCGTATGTATCCCTGTGCCAAGGACTCGGCTATGTAAGTCTCCATGCGCTGTCTCCTCTTGGAGACAGGGGATACACCTGACTCCGTGGCAGAGCCGCTCCTGTTTGGAGATTTATCGCACAGTCCCCTTGTCTATGAGGAGGTAGCCGTGTTGCCCTCGATTTACTAAACACAAGTGCTAAATCCTCATACTCAGGGGGAATGCACAGTGCGGGCACTTGGTTCGGACTCTCGACCGAGGTCGCCCCTACGGAAACACCTAGATCTCCCTACACACTGGGCAGACCACTCCATAAGAGCCCTCTGTTGCCACGCTATGGTAGGATCATGGGTACTTAACCAGGGAAGACCCAGCACCACGGGATACGCAGGAGAGTCAATCAGATAAAACTGAATGATCTCCTCATGACCCCCTGCGTCGTCATCGTCAGTGGTGCTGTGACCTCCTGATCAGGCCCGACCCCAACGGCTAAAGCATGGACAGTAAATGGAGCTTCTACCGGCCGAAGGGAATTCCTAACCTACGACAAAAACCCGATCAATAAAGTTCCCAGCTGCGCCTGAATCTACTAGCGCCTTATGCTGGGAATGAGGTGCCACCTGTGGAAATCTCACAGGAATACTCATGTGACCAACAGAGAGCTCTGGGTAAGTGAGCGCCTACTCACCTGAAATGACTCCCCAGTGCGTGGCCTGTTGTCACCCCCCCTCAGAGACCCTCCCCGAGCACCTGGCCGCGGTGTGTCCTCCACGACCACAGGTGGTGCAGGGGATGGTCCCCCCCCCGGGTTACCTCTCCTCCTCTCTCTAGCGCCAGCACCCCCGAGCTCCATGGGAATCGCTCGAGGTGTTGGAGGGCGGAATGGACGACCCCCTTCGGGACGTCATGGGTAGCTAACAGGGTGTCCAGACGGATGGAAATGTCCACCAACTGGTCGAACGATAGGTTGGTGTCCCGCGAGCCAGCTCACGACGAACGTCCTCTCCTAGGCTACCGGTGGGTGGTCGTGAGGGCCCTCTCATTCCACCCCGCATCCGCCGCTAGTGTCCGGAACTCCAGTGCGAACTCCTGTGCGCTCCTCTTCTCCCTGTCGGAGGTGGAACAGACGCTCTCCCTGCCCTTTCCCTCAGGTGGATGATCGAGGACAGCCCTGAAGCGGCGGGGAGAACTCCGCGTGTAGGTGATGGTTGCGGCGTCTATTCCCCTCCATTCGGCGTTGGCCCACTCCAACGCCTTGCCGGATAGACAGGAGATGAGGCGGAGACACTCTCGTATCCCGAGGGCGCCGGGTGTATGGTGGCCAGGTAGAAGTTCCACCTGCAGAAGAAATCCCTGACACCCGGCTGCAGAACCATCATATGCCCTCGGGAGCGAGAGCCGAATGCCACTGGGTTCCGGTGCTGAGAGAGGAGGACTGGCCGTTGGTGATAAGATGTTGTGAGTGCGTGGGCACCTCTCGGTTCACTATCCGCAGATGGTTGGACACTTCTTCGCGGCGCCCGAGTTGCCGGATCAAAGTGTCCTGGTAGTCGATCCGGACCTCCAGGGGATTCGGGTGCTAGCCGCTGTTCCTGCTGGACTCCCATGATGGTGTGTTGTTCTGTCAGTAATCCGTCGTGGGTGTGGTGGAGAAGTCAAGCGCAGGAAAACAGAGGTATAGTCCAACAAGACTTTAATAGTCTCAATAATACAAACACAACCTCGACCTCAAAACAAGAAGTACGAGGGAGAAAATTACGCACACAGCGTAAAAACACTAAACATAAATAAATGATACGGAAAAAACAAACACGTATCAAAAATGGAGGCAACAGGGAAAACAACACACAACTACCCTAGATCACACCACTGAACTTATAAGACACGTAATCAACCTAAAACAGACACAGGTGTGACAGACGACAAAAAGCAATCAAACACAGAAACATAGAGCGGTGGCAGCTAGTACTCCCGGGGACGGCATCGCGAAGCCTGCCCCGAACCAGAGGAGGAGCAGCCTCGGCCAAACCTGACACCACAACAATGTTTGTTATAAGGAGGCGATGCCGCGATTATTTGATTAAAGTTAAGTAAACTGAGTTGATGCATAAATAGTCACCTCCTTGAAATGCACATTGTTGAAAAAAAAGTTTCAAATTAGCATCACACTTCCATATTATATTAAGGTTTATGGTATTTTTTGCACAGATCTGTGCTCTTTTGTAAGAATTTTTACAAATATAAATAAATAATAAAACGTTGCCCTTATTGTTTTACCTATATTTGCAGCAACAATTATTATTATTAGTTGTTACTTGTATGTGCAGTTTGGAAATTCATTTAACTTAGTGAGAAATTAGAAATAGCTTGTGTCAACATTTTAGATACTGTACTGGCTATAATTTTCCCAAATTCCAAAAAATTCTATTGTTTTCTTTACCATATTTTTGTCATGTTGTAGTTGTTTTTGTACTCAGTCTATGACACTACATAAACATCAATCCATGCTTTGGTTTTTGGGTACAAGGGCAGGTCAACCTGAAAAAAAAAGTGTGTCTCAAATAACATATTCCAGATTATCTTATATTCTGGGGGTGCAACTTTATTCTTACTGTTATTAGATTTATTTACTTATTTTTGTCATTACAATGATGCCAAATCTCTAATACTGCTTTTCAGTTAATCATATTTCATGGCTTTTGGACATTTCGAGTCTCATAGCAAAGGGTCTGACAAATGTATGTAAATAAGGTCTTTCTGTTTTTATTAGTAATGATTTGCAACATTTCTAAAAACCTGTTTTCAATTTATCATTATGGATTGTGTGTAATTGATGAGGATTTTTATTTATTTAATAGAAATTTTAGAATAGGCTTAACGTAACAAAATGTGGAATAAGTCCACGTCTAATCTTTCAATGCACTATATTTCATGGCTTTTGAAAGCCTCACAAGCTTGTTTTACAATTCAGCTTTGTCCCCCTCTGTTTTTAATTAATAAAAACTTGCAAAAAAACTTGAAACTTAGGCGTCTATAACCAAATGTCTATTACCTCATTTACATATTTTTATATAACATTTAAGAAAAAGCATCATATTTGTGTCTACAATTCAACTGGTAATGTCATTTTTGAAATACATACCATCAAAATCTACACACCTACTCATTCAAGGGTTTTCCCTTTATTTTACTTTTTTTACATTTAGAATAATATAAAGTCAAAACTATGAAATACACATATGAATCATTATAACCAAAAAAGTTTAACAAAATCAAAATATATCAAATACCACCCTTTGCCCTTGATACAGCTTTGCACACTCTTCGCATTCTCTCAACCAGCTTCATGAGGGTGGTAGTCACCTGGAATGCATTTCAATTAAAAGGTATTCCTTATTAAAAGTTAATTTGTAGAATTTCTTTCCCTTCTTAATGTGTTTGAGACAATCGTTGTGTTGTACAATTCAGAACAGAAAGGACCCAAGAGCGCAAAGTTCAAATTCGGGTTCTTTATTCAAGGTTACAGGCGGGAAGAGGGGTCCCAGGGGTGTCAGGGGTCTTCCAGGGTCACTCCTAAGGGTACCTGTGCGTCAGGGGGTCACAAATGTCGAGGTGTCAGTCCAAGTGCTTAGTGTGTGTGTTCCCCAGTGATGGAGCGTATTCCGGGCTGAGGGTGGTGAAAGCGTCTGGCACGCTCATCTGGTGTCGGAACCTGGGGGACACACACACACACAGCAATATGAATGGCAGGCAGAAGTACAGATCAGGGGCTGGGCCAAATATCGTAGTGAGAGACAGAAGGCAGAAGCAGTTACCGGGGGGGCTGAGAAGATCGGGGGTAGTCGAGGTCCCAGAAGGCAGGTTGGGACTCAGGCGGGGCAGTAGAACAGGAGGCAGTCAAGAAAGGATCGGTATCACAAACGTCAGAGCGCCCGACAGGCAGGTTACTGAGTCGGGTTTGAAGGGATCTGACAGCGCTTGGCTGAAAAACAGGGAGCTTGATATGCACTGGGAGAGGTAGTGGGAAATGCAGTTCAGCTGCAGGAAGTAATTAAACGAGTGAGAAGGTGAGGATGGTGAGTGGGAAATGCAGTGCAGCTGGCCAGGTAACAAGAGCAGCAGCAGGGCAGGTGGAGCTAGTTAGGCTGAGTGAGAAGGAGGTCAGCAGGTGAAATAATTGAATGCAATAAATGTTGCTACCAGGGGGGGAGTGCTCATACAGGACCCCCCCCCTCCAAGGGACGCCCCCCAAGTCCCAAAACAGCATCATGCGGGAGGTAGCGGCGCATCAAACTCCTCCGCGGTCGTGATCTCCTCATCCTCCAGGGGGGGGCTGGAGATGCTCTCGGAAACAGGACAGCCACTGAGACAGGAGGCTGAGGCGGGCCGCTGGCTAGGAACCCCTCTTGGGCCCCCCTCACATTGCAGGCTGATCAGGATGTAGTCGGTGGAAGTCAGTGATGAGGGTCCGTCCACTATCACTCCTGGCAGGATCCAGGTCCTCTCCTCTGGACGCATATCCCTCCCAATCAGCGAGGTACTCGGAGCCCCTACCCCTTCGCCTAGGGCGGAGCAGCCGCCGGCTGAAACAGACCCCCATCTCTGAAGGCGGAGGAGGTGGCGCCGAGGCTGCAGGGACCAGGGGACTTTCATGACCCGGCTTGACCTTAGAGGCGTGGAAGGTGAGGTGACCCGCATAGCGCACTTCGACGCCGTTGATACTTTTCTGCACAGAAAAGGACCAATGAAGCGAGGCCAGCTTTGTCATTACAACCATTGCGGCAGATCCGGGCAACACCAACCTTCCTGACCACGTAAGTAGGTTCTGGGGTCCTCCTCGGTTGGCACCCCTATGGTTCCAGACTTCCAGGAGCACAGTGCGAGCCTGGAGCCAGGAGTGCAGCGCAGCCGGGCATACGCAAGAGCAGACAGGACAGGTGGCATCCGCCTCCTGGCTTCGGCAAACAGTGGAGGTTGATACCCTAACACACTGAAAGGGGAGAGCCCGGTGGAGGAACTGGTGAGTGAATTACTAGCATATTTCCACCCAAGTGTTGAGCCCAGGCCCGGGGATTTTGGAAGCCACACCTCAGTTGCCTTCTCCAGCTCTGATTCATCTGCGTTCAGTCTGACGTTTGACTGCGGTGGAATCCAGGCGATAGGCTGCGGTGGCCCCAAGAGATGCAAACTCCTTCCAAAAGGTTGCTGAGAATTGCGGACCCGGTCTGACACTATATCCGGGGGTAGGCCATGAAATCTCAAACACATGTTCCAGACCCACTGGGAGGTCTCTTTCGGGGTAGTTTGGGAAGGGACCTCGAAGTGGGTCATCTTACTAAAGCGGTCAACAATGGTAAGGATACTGTGTGTCTATTTCCGTCAGGGCGGAAGGCCCCGCTAACAAAGTCAGTGAAACGTGGGACCAGGGCCTCTTGGGTATGAGTAGGGGTTGCAGCAGCCCCAGTGGAGGCTGGTTGGGAGTCTTGTTTCGGTTACAAGTGGGACAAGCTCGGATGAATTCTCGACATCCCGTCTCATCCCCGCCACCAGAACAGCTGGCCGGACCAGATGAAAGGAGTCATGATGCACCGATGACAGGCCAGGATTCGTGCCCCCACTGAATCACAGGTGACCAGATTGCTGAACACGACGGTTGGGGCGCTGGTGCTCACCTGTGTCCCAAACCTCCATACCTGCTTCTCGATCTCCCAGGTGAGGGGCCGCTACGACCAAGTGGCTGGGAAGAATGGGAAGCTTCTGTCTCATGGTGATAGTCTCGTCCTTCTGAAACATCCGGGAAAGAGCATCAGGTTTGATGTTGCAGATCCGGGCGTAGGCGTGATTGGACTAAAAACAGAGACCACCTGTTGTGAGGAGTTCCCTCCTGGCTGTTTGATATACTCCAGGTTCTTGTGGTCTGTCCACCTCCCAGATAGTTCCTTTACCCCTCTAACCAGTGCCCCATTCTTCAAGAACTGAGCTTGACAGCCTCAACAGCTCGCGGTTCCCAATGTCGTAGTTGCATTCGGCAGGGGTTAGCCACGGGAGTAGAAGGCACAGGGTGCATCTTGCCATCCTCAACTGCTCTTTGAGAAAGCACTGCACCCACTCCCACGTCTGAAGCATCTACCTCCACCACAAACTGCCTTGCTGCATCTGCATCTGAGGATGGAGCAGAAGTAACATGTCTTGAGGATATTGAACCTAAATCGCTATTCCATTAGTTTGTTTTAGTGCTGGTTAGCCCGTGGGGGTGCAGCCACTGTGCTGCATAGTTTCTGATAATCTCCTATAAAAGTTATGCAAAAGCCAAATGTTCAACTTCTTCCAGACTCAGGAACTGGCCAGGAAGTACACCGTCACCTTCGTGAATCCATCTGTGAATGCTGCCCTCGGTCACCACATCCGGAATGCAACGGTCTTGGCATGGAACTCCACTTCTCTGCCTTCCTCGAAAAAGAGTTCTCCAGCTTGGCGGCGCAGGACCAGCCGACGTGGTGCGTGTGTTCTGACAGAGTCTTTGAGAATATTAAGAAATATCATCAGGTACACAAATACGACACGTGTTTAGCATGTCCCCTGAGGATATCATTCACCAGGGCTTGAAAAACTGCTGGGGGCATTAGTGAGGCCAAAGGGCATGCTGAAGATATTCATGTCCGTTGGTGTTTTACCTGTCTTCCATTCGTCTCCCTCCCTCATCCGCGCACCAATGTAGAGCATTCTGAAGGTCCTTTAAAGAATACAGTGGCTCCCTGCAGCAGTTCGAGAAGGCAGGCAAATAAGGGCAGTGGTAGCGATTACTTAACCCGTGATATCGTTCAGACCCGGTAATCTATGCATAACTAAACGTCCTTCTTGCCCAGCAAAGAAGAATCCCGGCTCCTGCGAGGAGGGCATGCGATCTAATTATCCCGGAGGCAAGAGAGTCATTAATGTAATCCTCACATGGCCTTTCTTTCCGGGGCTGACAGTGAATACAGGCGACCCTTAGGAGGTTGTCGATGACAGGAGATCAATCAGCCCCAGTCATAGGGTCTGTTAGGGTAAATTCTTGATTTATTCCAACACCTCTTTCAGGCTGTAGTAACAGGCCGGAACGTGGATATGTCGGAGGGTAGCCTAGATCCTTCCCGGTGAGCGGGCAGGAGTGGCCCCCCCTTAAGCAGGTCTGGTGACAGCTCCTTCCCCACTCACGGACTGTTCCTGTCTCCCAGTCGATGTGGGGGTTGTGCTGACTAACCCACGTATCCAAAATGAGTTTTCCATTGGTGAGTGTAGGAGGAGTGAAACTGATGACTCCTATTGGTTTCCTGACAGCAGGATTGTCACAGGCGGATATGTGACAGTACCAAGATGATGCCCATCCAGAGCTCGTGCAGAATGGAGTTGTGTCAGTTGATGATGGTTCCACCCCAGTTGCTGTGCAAGCTCAGGGTCCATGATGTTTGCTTCGATCCGGAATCCGCCGCCAATGTATGAGTCTTGTCCGAAAGCTGAAGGCGGAGATGAAGCAGGGGTCTTTCGGATGGAGGAGACTGAGAGGCTTGTTGCCAGAAGCTCACCCCGGATCTCCCCTACACCTGGTGAGCTGCGGCTTTTGCCCCGCAAACGTGATTCTCGCCACCACAGTAGAGGCAAGGTTGGAGCTTAGACGCCCCGGCGGCTCCTCGGGAGTCAAGAGCCTGGCCAATCTCCATAGCTCAGCCGATTGAGGTTGGCTATGACTTGAAGCAGGCAGGGGCTGGACAGAAGCGGTATCGACCTACGGATGGCAGGTTACTGACCTTCTCCCTCCTCCCGGGTCTGTATCCGACGGTCAATACAGCGGCAAGGTCAATACGGCATCAAGCGTTGAGGGCGGGTCATACTAAACAAGCTTCGTCCTTGATATAGTCACGCCAGGCTATGGAGGAAGGCTTGCACCAGTGCCTCTGGGTTAAAGCGGGCTTTGACTGGCCAGAGATCACGAAAGTCAATGGAAAGTCTGCCCTGTCCGATTGCCCTGACGGATGGTAAGCAGAGCTTACCACATGCCTTCGACTGTTGGCGGAGCCTAGGTCAAGACAACTTTAGCATCTCCTCCTCAAGGCACTGAAGGAGGCACAGGCTGAGGTTTGCCGGTCGAATTCCCCGTTCTGCCACAACCGCTCACCGGTAGATGTGTGATGACATACCCACCTTGGCTCCCTCTGTTGAGAAAGTCCTGGGCTGTAAGTACCAAACTGGATTCGAGGCAGCTACTCAACGGGGGTGGTCTTACTTGCTTCCTGGTTGCCATCAAAAGCGTTCCGGTTCCCAATCCTTGGTTCAGGAGCGTGGGGATCCTGGTGGCAGCACTGCCGGGCCTGCAACATTAGGACCTCCAGCCGGCAGGATGAAGGAGTATCGGTGGTACAGGAACAAAGGACCAGGGGGGTGCAGGTGAGTAGCCGGGCTTGAGAGTAGTTGCAGGGCTTGGGCTAGCTATTGCTGCAGTTGGAACTGTTGTTGCTGCTGGTTGAATAGCTGGAGAAGGAGCGATGTCGCCAGCCATCCGATTTATGTCTCCCCTCCAGGCGTTCCAGTCGCTGTAGGGCAGTCCTCTCTGGCTCTTCCTCCAGCGATTGTTCAGTGCGCTGGGTCCATGATGGTCAATCGTTCTTCAAAACGAACCCAAGAGCGCAAGTTCAAATTCAGAGTTCTTTATTCAAGGTTACAGGCGGAAAGGAGGGTCCCAGGGTGTCAGGGGTCTTTCAGGAGGTCCTCCTGTAGGTACTTGCTCCGAGGGTCACCAAATGTCAGGGGTGTCAGTCCAAGTGCTTAGTGTGTGTTCCCCAGTGATGGAGAGCGGCGTATCAGACTGAGGTGGTAAGCTTGAAAACGTCTGGGCACGCTCATCTGAGTGAGTCGGAACCTACACACACACCACAGCAATATGAATGGCAGGCATACGATCAGGGCTGGGCAAATATCGTGGTGAGAGACAACACAGTTACCGGGGGGAGCTGAAGATCGGAGGTAGTCGAGGTCCAGAAGGCAGGTTGGGAGGTAGGCGGGGCAGTAGAACAGGAGGCGGTCAAGAAAGGATCATTTATCACAAACAGGAGTCAGAGCGCAGACAGGCAGGTTACTGGTCGCGGGTTTGAAGACGTCTGTCCCTTGGCTAAAAACAGGGCTTATATACTGGATAGTGGGAAATGCAGTTCCAGTGCATTGAAAATTGGAGCAAAGGTGAGGGATGGTGAGTGGGAAATGCAGTGCAACTGGCCAGGTAACAAGAGCAGGCGCAGGGCAGGTGGAGCTAGATTGGGCTGAGTAGAGAAGGAGGTGAGCAGAGTGGAAGATAATTGAATACAATAAATGTTGCTACCAGGGAGAGAGAGTGCTCATAACCAACAAGATAGAGTTTATACAGAAGATAGTACCCTATTTGGTAAAATACTAAGTCCATATTATGTCAAGAAAAGCTCAGAATAAACAAAAAACAACAGTCCATCATTACTTTAAACATGAAGGTCAGTCAATCAGAAAATTCAGAAGCTTTGGTTTCTTCAAGGTGCATCCATAAAACCATCAAGCACTATGATAAACTGGCTCTCATGAACCCCACAGGAAAAAACCCAATTACTCTGTATTTTTTTACCCCAAAATTGCAGCCCAAATAAATGCTTCGCAGAGTTCCATTAACAACCATCTCATCTTTTCGAGGTTTCGTGAGATCCCTTGGTCATTTGCTGCAAAAAAACCACTACTAAAACACCAATAATAGAAGAGAGACTTGCTTGTATAAACACCGACAATACATTAACTAATCCCTGTCCTTTGGTCTAATTCATCCAAATGTGAGATTTTGATTTCCAACCGCCGTGTGTCTTCGTGAGACGCAGAGTAGGTGAAGGATATCTCTGCATGTGTGGTTCCCACCGTGAAGCTTATGGAGGAGGGTGTGATGGTGTGGGGGTGCTTGCTGAGTACACTGTCTTATTTAGAATTCAAGGCACACTTAACCAACATGGCTACCCAGCATTCTGCAGCGCATTCGCCATCCCATCTGGTTTCTGCCTTACTGAACTTTTGTTTTCAACATACAATGCCCGCTCCGTCTAGCCAAGGAGAGTGATGGAGTGCTGCATCAGATGACCTGGCAACTCCACAATCACCCACCTCATCCCATGATAGAGATGGTTTGAGATGAGTTACCCAGAGTGAAGGAAAAGCCAAAAGTGCTCACATATGTGGAACTCCTTCAAGACTATTTAAAGGCATTCCAGGTAAGAGCTGGTTGAGAGAATGTCAAGAGTGTACAGAAGCTGTCCTCAAAGGCAAAGGGAGTTATGGCTACTTTGAAAAAAATATAAAATATATTTTGATTGTTTATCACTTTATTTGATTACTACATGATCACACATAATGTATTTAATTTCATTTTTATCATGTCTTCTCTATTATTTTACAATTAGAAAATATAAATAAAAAACCTTGAATATAGGTGTCTCCAAACTTTTGACCTGAATTACTGTACATGTATGTACACACATGTATAAGAAATAAATTATATTCGTTTAGTCTTAGCCTACAAGCATGCAGTAACACTTTCAGGCTACCTGCAATTTGTAGTTCTAGTACTATGGCTTCTACGCTTTTAAAAGCTTCCAATACAACAAACATCTTCACGATAAATTCTGATCAAGAAATCTTCAATATAAAGAATATTTATTCACACTCCTGTCACATCCATAACTGTCGTTTTCCCTCTTAAAATGAATAATGAAATTTGCAATATACTCGAAATTATCGTTTTTTCAGCAATCTCTTTCAAAATATCTCCAAACACAAACATGTATACCTCCAAATAATCTTTTAATATTTAACCACGCATTACTTCATTTTTGGTAAATATTTGCAAGTTAGCATTTTGAAAGACAGTCGCCAGGTAAACAGAAACAAAGCATAAATGGTTGTCTTCTTTTTCAATCATTGCTATACAAAGGTTACTGAAAACAATATGTAATTTTATAATTTGATTAACTATCTCTTCAGCCTCTGAAACTACTGTCAGCCAGGCGATGGCTGAGAATCATTCTCTTACTGTTTCTAACAGGTCAGTACAGTAAATTCATAGTGTGTGTTATATTGCATCAGTGAATAAGCATGTAAGGTGAGAAAGATCATCCTGTACTTCTTTAGAAGTTATATTTATGTGTTATCCCACTACACTGGGCACTGTGGAAGCAGTGTTCATTTCCAGAGTGGTGTTATGTTGTTTACCCCCCTGTATTTATTGACAACAATGGGAGCTTTGGCAACCTCTGCAATTTGCATCCAGTGTCTAGCAGGCCTGTGGTAAGGAACGATAATTATGCACTAAATTAGTTTTGTTCCCAGGGCTGTTTTTACCCTCTCTATAACTCCCTCATCAGTACTACTTTGTGAACATGGGCAAGAACTAAGTCAACTGGGCTTTGGTGATCAACTACACATTCAGATAAGGCTAGTTAATGATTTACGCATGAGTGGTCTCTGGAAATGGGCTAGTGCGGTATTGAGATTATTTACCTCCTCAACAGCATCATCGCGGAACTCTGTCGCGGTCGTGCTAATAGGTGCAAGATTCACCAAGAAAGTTCCTTCATCTGCTGCATCGGAGAGAAATATGTTTTCTCATTTCTGTATTTCCACCCTCTAACCCATAAAATATAATCCACTTTTTTCATAATCATCACTCAAAACATTCTATATACCTCATTGTTGTCTTATCTCTATTTCAATTTTGTCATTTAATGTCTCCCCTAACTGATGTCGGTGTTAACTTTTAGTTGCTTAAATTTTTACCCTCTGAGTGGTATCATCATCATAATAAATATAACCTGCACTTTGGCAGACCAGGGCATATTTATCTTTTTTGACAATCATTCCGTTAACACCAAAATAAAATATTTACCTCGAACAACACTTGGCAAATCTACTGTGGCAATTTACCTTAATTTAATTATCATTATTTTACTTATTTTTTTCGTTTTCACGAATGAAAATCACATTGATTACACTTATAATGTTTCTTAATCTATTTAAGATTAACAATTTTATCTTTGTAATAAATCACAAAAACCTTCAGCTGCTCAGAGCTACTGCAGCAGCACCCACACAGACCCCCATACCTCTCCTGTACCCTTATTTATACATTCATAAAGCCTTTATAACATAGCTACATAAGACATTATAACATCATCGCAAGCAGTCATAAATATTTACTGCAAAACAACAGTAGCCACCACTAACAAATTAATTTTATATTTTTATAGTATTTTAAAGTCAAGAATAACAGCCATGGTATACCATTTGAGGTAAAAAAACTGATCTAAGCTCTGAGTTACTGCAGAGAGTCCCACACAACCTGGCCAGTGTGAGAACCAGACTGAGAACCGGAGATACAGAAGATGTGTCTATGGTAGTACAGTGTTATCGGCTTTCCAGACTCCTGGAAGTGGTCGACGGGTGACCCTCCTTCAGTCTACTGAAGGAGAGCCAAAAAGCAACGACAGTCAACCACAATGTGGAGCAGCAATGTTCAAGGAAGTAGACATGTATGGACGGATGGATGACTAGATTGAACTGTAATACACACATCCCTTTAATTTCACTTTGCTACATTAGAGTGAATTACTGTAAAAACTATTCTTGTAAATTGGCAAACAACTGGATTGCTTTTGTAAAGAAAAATACATTATGTTCTTATTTTTTCTTTGAATGTTTGTCTCCAAAATGTCTGTTTAACTCTCCCTTAAAGGGAACAAACACTTTAGGAAGTAAATCAAAGCAAAGATATGTATTCAATCCACTAATACTAACATGTGCATTTATACTTACTTAAATATAATCCATTATTACTAACAAAAGCCCATGATGCATATTTCAATCTGACAGGCATCCAAGTGTGAGGTTCTTGACTCTTCTGATATCTGGCATATATACCTGTGAGCACATTGCCAAGGTGTGAGAAACAACTGTAATGGCCATCGGAAGCCAGAGGAGTACTGTCATATATTTTATATATAAAATCAATTTTTGTGCTTAACTTATATCTGGCT